>NC_091121.1:12465936-12773436 GCF_040183065.1 Periplaneta americana
TCTTAAATTGATTGAACATAATGGGAATTAAATCAATGTTTTTTAATTGCTTTTTTACGACGCTCTATCAAGTGCTGTGGTTATCTAACGTTTGAGGGAGATGAAGGTGATAGTGGTAGGGAGGTGAGTCCAGGATCCAGCGCCGAATGTTACCCAGCATTAGCTCTTAATGGGATGGGAGAAAACTCCGGAAAAATCTCAACTAGGTAACGTGTCCCAACCACGATTTGAACCCGGACATGCTCGCTTCACAGCAGTGGACTGTTTACGTTTTAAGCCGCATTATACGGGTAAACACCACGGTCATTTCGATACCTGCTAGCTTTTCTTCTATATCTGTATTTTTGCTTATTGCAGTGAGAAAGGAGAAAGAGAGCACATGAATTTGGTTTGTAATTTTAATTCGGAATACATAGGCTTTGACGACGTATTATGAGATTGCCTTCATGCAGGCAAAGCCAGTCCAGATGAGGGCTGACTGGTTCAATGGCTGCCTCTATTATATTGCTGTGTAATTTGAACATTGACTCATGTAGCGCACCTGGGCACATAAAACTCACTAAGAGGGGGGTGGTCCGCCCCCGCTTGATCGGTATATGATAGTCTTTATGCCGCACCACAACAGATGCGGCCCTCGTTAAGGGTTAACTCGCTTTAAAACTGTCATTTCCTGAACCCCGCTAGTGTTATATGGCGCCGCAATTCATCTCATCACAGCCCTGTCCATGTAATTTATCTCAAAGCTCGCGAGGTGTTCTCAGTGCAACTAATCTGAACCATACTCTACGCGTGTTCTCTTCTTTTCGTTAATATACAGGGACATCATTTTAATTTTACTAACATTTTTAATATTAACCTGGCTATACCTTTGGATTAAAGTTGGAAACCGGAAACACCGTTTGCTACTCCATTCCACGACTGGAGTTAGACGATACTGGCGTAAAGTACAAACAAATCACTTTACTAGGTATAGGAGGGAAGAAAAGTAGTTCAGCCAGTTACGTAAACTAGAAAATATCGCAATTTTGAGTTTGATACTTTTCATTAGGTTTTTGTTTAATCAAAATATAGTACAGTATTAACAATAAGTGTTTTTACTCACGAACTGAGTTATCCATGCGAACGTATTCATTATGCAGTGCATATCACACTGTCTAGAGCACATTAGCGTACAATATAGAGAATGAAGTTAAATTGAAAAATAATCATAATATGATATTAAACACATTTTTGAAAATGGTGGCCGTTCATTTCGATACAGGCTTCAGTTCTTTTATGCATATTATCGCACTATAGACTATTGTACTTAATTCCAATTACCAGTTTCGTCCTTCGTACTAGTAACTCATGTTGAAATAATTCCTTACCTTACGTAGTGTAAATTAAAATTCCACTTCTGCCCGATCCGAAAAGATAAAATTACCCAGACATGCTATCTACTGTCCGTCCAAATGGTCATGTCGCAGAAAGGGGGAAAATCACGTGACAGTTAATTACTTAACGAGGCCCTTTTATTTAAGTTATTTTAAACAGTTGTATAATATTACGTAGACGTTCAATTCCTAACAGAAATTAATGTTTTCAAAAAAGAGCTAAGACAGGCCAGCCACTAGCCTTTACAGAGGGGCGAGCAGAAGCAGGTGGAAGAAATCGGGATGCGACGTAGGCAAACGGACGACAGTACCTGTGGGAAAATATGATTCAATATTGAAAGCTCTTTCGTCACTGGAAAACGCGAACATATTTCTGGAACGTACTATACTCACTAACTCAGTACTATTTACTATATGCGGCCTTGGTTCTGTGTGGAGGACAGTTGGAACTTCATTAGTAGAAGGGATGGGAGTGAAGTACATTAAAAATCTCAGGTACAATAAAAATTGAAGTAAAAATAAAATGATGTCCCTGTACTGTACTTTCATACATCTCACAGCAAAACATCTAACAGGAAATCGTAAGCTAATATGTTTTAGTTTTCATTTGTATGAGGCAGTTTGAAGTTCTTTCTTATACGGTACTCCTCTTCTTTTTCATTTCGTTTTCTTCTCTCCCCTTCCCCACATTTTGCTTTGTCTGTTTCTTTATACAAAGTTGAAAAAAAATTGTAATTCTGCAAAAAATAATTTCAAAATTTTCATACAAGTATAAATTTTAAGGTAAGCCTTTCCTGATACCGAAAAAAGTGGCACTGAGCGTATCTTCTGTCTGTGCACAGCGATTTCAGTTGAACCATTGCATTGGTGGAATTTTGTTCATATTCACCATCAGCGATTGAAATTGTCTTCTATTGATGGATGACTACTGAAAGCTGAATTTCGGCCTCAGACGTATTGTAAAGTGTCAGTTAAATAATTATTTATTTCAATTAAATTTAATAAAAAAGACATTCAATTTAGATATTGAGGGGAAAGTTTAAAACCCCCTTTGAATTTTAATATAGCACTCCAATATTGTGATGCTTACATTTTTATTTTATTATAGTCCTAATAAATGTCACTCGAGGTCTGAGATTATTTTAGATAATTATTAAAAAAATCCGCATTAATTTTTTCAGTTGGTGATGTTTTGAGTTAAAAATTAATAGAACAAACTCAGACTTCAAAAATTCAATCATTAGGCTTATGGCTTCTGACTTTATTGCATTAAGTTGTGAATGTCTAATTCAAGTTTCTTTGTAAGGTGTTGTTCATTTCTGTAACTTGAAACAAATTTATATATTTTCTATTAATAAATGAAACAATAATATAATAATTTTGAATTTTCATATGGCACTCCTATATTGTGTTGCTTACATTTTTATTTTATTCACGAAATAGTCCTAATAAATGTCACTCGAAGCCTGAGATTACTATAGGTAATTATTTAAAAAAATCCGCATTAATTTTTTCAATTGGTGATGTTTTGAGTTAAAAAATAATAGAACAAACTCAGACTTCAAAAATTCAATCATTAGGCTTATGGCTTCTGACTTTATTGCATTAAGTTGTGAATATCTAATTCAAGTTTCTTTGTAAGGTGTTGTTCATTTCTGTAACTTGAAACAAATTTATATATTTTCTATTAATAAATGAAACAATAATATAATAATTTTGAATTTTCATATGGCACTCCTATATTGTGTTGCTTACATTTTTATTTTATTCACGAAATAGTCCTAATAAATGTCACTCGAAGCCTGAGATTACTATAGGTAATTATTTAAAAAAATCCGCATTAATTTTTTCAATTGGTGATGTTTTGAGTTAAAAAATAATAGAACAAACTCAGACTTCAAAAATTCAATCATTAGGCTTATGGCTTTTGACTTTATTGCATTAAGTTGTGAATGTCTAATTCAAGTTTCATTTGTAAGGTGTTGTCCATTTCTGTAACTTGAAATAAATGCATATATTTTCTATTAATAAATGAAAAAATAATATAATAATTTTGAATTTTCATATGGCACTCCTATATTATGATGCTTACATTTTTATTTTATTCACGAAATAGTCCTAATAAATGTCACTCGAGATCTGAGATTACTATAGATAATTATTTTCAAAAGCGCATTAATTTTTTCAATTGGTGATGTTTTGAGTTAAAAATAATAGAACAAACTCAGACTTCAAAAATTCAATCATTAGGCTTATGGCTTCTGACTTTATTGCATTGAGTCGTGAATATCTAATTCAAGTTTCATTTACAAGGTGTTGTTCTTTTCTGTAACTTGAAACAAATGCATATCTTTTCTATTAATAAATGAAAAATAATGTAATAATTTTGCATTTTCATATGGCATTCCTATATTGTGATGCTTACATTTTTATTTTATTCACGAAATAGTCCTAATAAATGTCATTCGAGGTCTGAGATTACTACAAAGAATTATTTTAAAAAATCCTCATTAATTTTTTTCAATTGGTGGTATTTGTGTTAAAAACTGTACTAAATATTCATATTAATTTTTTCAATTGGTGATATTTTGAGTTAAAAATTATAGAATTAACAGAAAAAATGATTAATATAAAAATTATAAATTGAAAATGATAAGCAATTTATTCTCAGTATTTGACCCATCAACAAGTATAATAAATTTATCATTAAATTGAATTATTATTTTGCTCCTATTTTTATTTTTAGATTATTTTTATCTTTGTTGGTTTGATTTGTAATTCCTTATTTTCAGACTTCAAAAATTCAATCATTAGGCTTATAGCTTCTGACTTTATTGCATTAAGTTGAAAATGTCTAATTTAAGTTTCATTTGTAAAGTGTTGTTCATATTTGTAACTCGAAATAAATGCACAAATTTTCTATTAAAAATGAAATAAAAAAGTATATAAAAATTTGTCATTTATCGATAGAAAAGCGCTGGCCTTCTATACTCAAGGTTGCGGGTTCGATCCCGGGCCAGGTCGATGGCATTTAAGTGTGCTTAAATGCGACAGGCTTATGTCTGTAGATTTACTGGCATGTAAAATAACTCCTGCGGGACAAAATTCCGGCACATCCGGCGACGCTGATATAACCTCTGCAGTTGCGAGCGTCGTTAAATAAAACATAACAACATCGATAGAAAACAACATTTTCTCGAAAACAGGCAGTTCTAAAAAATTCGCAAACATAAACAAAATGTCATACATCACTTCAAAACTATGACAAATGCGTCATATAACAATATGGGTTTTTGAAAAATAAACACCTTTCTCATTTATCGTTAATAAAAAAAAAATTCTTGCCTTTGCATATAGCTAAATATTTTCTACAAACCTCACGCTCTGTTTCTTTCTTCCTCCGTCCCCGAGGAAAATAGCCTGAAATCATCACAGACATGTTGATTGGCTGTAATGTGTTAGAATTTAATACATCATTAAGAAAATGTTAGATGCAATCATAATCAGTATATCAAAGAATTCAAGTAACTCAGAATATGAAAGCAAGGACGTAATTTCCTACACTCAACTCGTACGTCGGTATTTGTAGCATGCGGCAAGTCGTTTCTGTGTGTTATCTGCAGAATCCCACAGCCGCGTCTCGCATGAGGTGTTTTATGTATCGTCGTTTAGGCTCCGAAATTTTCATGACAGTCGGCTCAGATCTGGAGACATCTCAACGGAATGTTAGGCAAATTGGAGGCTGTGAGGTTATCGCGTCGATAAAGAGAAACACTCGCGTCACGACGCCACAAGCTGTTCCGTTAAAGTGTTCACTGCTCTTGAACAGAAAACAAGAATGAAGGGCACAAGTGAACGATGGACTGTGGCAAAATGTGTGGTCATGTGACCTACTGTGCTCCAACCACGAGAAAGTCTTTGAGGAATGAAACGGAGCGGGGTAATGCTGTGAATGAATGTTGATGTCATAAGGTCACACACGTGGGTACTCGTATCTCTATTGGCTCGCTCTCACAGCACAAACAATAACATTGTTACACACATTTATACTACCCTAGTTACAAAATTAGATCACTGTTAATCTCCTGGTCTTTTAATCTCTCGTATAGGAAATAACATATGTAGGAGAGCGCATGGTTTTTAAACTAAC
Organism: Periplaneta americana; assembly: GCF_040183065.1. NCBI lineage: Eukaryota > Metazoa > Arthropoda > Insecta > Blattodea > Blattidae > Periplaneta > Periplaneta americana. The sequence goes on from NC_091121.1 coordinate 12,471,460, forward strand.
GTTATAACGATAATATTATCTATTTACTTCGCTCCAATAGATGACGCAATAGTAAGCACATTCCTTTCACGGTTGATCTCCTGGTTGGAGAACTGTACTTCAACCACGAGAAAGTCTCCAGGGAATGAAACGAAGCGGGGTGATGCTGTGAATGAATGTTGATGTCATAAGATGTCATAAGGTCACACACGTGGGTACTCATATCTCTATTGGCTGTCTCTCAAAGCACAAACCATAACACATTTTTATACTACCCTAGTTACAAAATTAGATCACTGTTAATCTCTTGGTCTTTTAATCCCTCCATACAGGAAATAACATATGGAGGAGAGCGCATGATTTTTAAACTGACGTTATAACTATAATATTATCTATCTACTTCGCTCCAATAGATGACGCAATAGTAAGCACATTCCTTTCACGGTTTATCTCCTGGTTGGAGAACAGTACTACCAATCAGCTTAATTCAGCAAATCAACTAAAATACAGACACTCTCATATAAGTAATGTCGGCTTTTGAGCAGAACTTTAGTTGGAATATGTTGTGACAGGAAATTAAATAATCATCAACGTAGAGGTCATTAGATTCTATGGTCTTGAACTACCTTGTTATCCTGCGACGGTACCAGTTTCTGGGTTTTGAGAATGTGGAGAGAACATTTTGTAGCATTTCCGGAGTGACTTTAGCACAGGCTTCAGTGATACGGTTCTTTAAATGTTCCACATTCTCAATTTTCTCTTCATATGTAACCCCAAAAGAAAAAATCAAGGGGTGTTAAAGCTGGAGACCTGGCCGGCCATTCTACTGGTCCACGCCGACCAATCCAATGTCCAGGAAACTATTCGTCCAGTCTGCTTAACACACCAGAATGAAGAATGATATCAATTCTTCCCTCTTTCGATAATGCCATAACGAAAATCAAGAAATTTGTTATAGGAAAACTTCAAATAATCACAACAATCCATTGAAACTGTCACAGGTTAACCAAACAGTGAAGCAGGAAAAATTAATTACCAGAATTGCATAAAAATACCTTTTCCAAAGCCTCCTTAGTACTTAGTACCGTGCTGTAGATGCAGCAACTAATGTTTGTGTCACTGTGACATTTATTTTTAAATAACTTGAAAACGATTAGAGATATCGCAAAACGGATTGCACCATTGATTCTTTCAGAAAATTTCACATGATTTTGAGTACTTACATGACCCTCTTCCCATTTAAAATTTCAAAGTTGCATCCAAAATGGCTGTTTTTCAGATAGTTTAGGGCTAGAATCGAATGTGTCACTGGTAGGGTCTTACAAATACTGGTAATACCTGTAGTAATCGAAATTCAAGCATATGGAAGATATTTATATGGTTCCAAACTTTTGATTCATCTTGTATATATAAATTTGTCATCGTTCGAAATTATTTACCCATTCATATTTTAAGAATAATATGTTTAGTAATAGATATATAATTTTTTGCGGAGAAAGCGTTAAATCACATCTTATTCTGTTGTATTTGCTTCGGAAAAGAATAATTAAAATTTGTTAGTGAAAACCTGTCGATTACCCAACATATTTGATTGCCCCCTCCCTCCGAATTTTGTGTTGATAATATTGAACAAATTTACAATTTGACTCAGTTGAACTTTTTTCATAAAAATCTTTGAAGCATGAAGATGACATACTGTAGAAACATTTCATAATACTAGCCTAAATTACCTCTTTTACTTCAACCAAAATAGAATACAAAATCTAGGTAAATTCATTCCTCATTATGAAGTATTAGTTGGACATAGCTGCAGTTTCTGTCAGTGACATACTCAATGTGTTGTCTCCATGTTAGTTTGCGGTCGAGAATATGCCTAGGTATTTCCCTAGATCATTTATATACCTAGATTGCTTGGCCTTATAGTGTTTGACGGTAACAACTTTTGTCAGGTTTACTATGCTGCCATCTAGTTGTTACATAAGGAGTCACGTCATAACTCCCATTTGAATTGCATTAGCTACTGTACTGCCATCTCGTGTTCGTTTTCGGCGGACGGGTAGCGATCCTGGCGGTTGTTCTCTTTAAAGTGGTACCGATTTTAACATAGGGATGAGCATATATATATGATCTAGGGTATTTCACAGTATCTGAATGTGGGGTCCACACCTGCGGAGTAACGGTTAGCGCATCTGGCCGCGAAACCAGGTGGCTCGGGTTCGATTCCCGGTCGGGGCAAGTTACCTGGTTGAGGTTTTTTGCGGGGTTTTCCCTCAACCCAATACAGTATGAGCAAATGCTGGGTAACTTTCGGTGCTGGACCCCGAACTCATTTCACTGGCATTATCACCTTCATCTCATTCAGACGCTAAATAACCTAAGATGTTGATATAGCGTTGTAAAACAACCTACTAAAAATCTGAGTGTGGAATATAAATCAGAATTGAATATTGTTTTTTTTTTATTTAGACCGGCCAGAGGCCGTTTACCAAAGTTATCTTTGTTTTCTGTTTTCTTTTTCATTTGTTTCCTTTGTTTTACTTGCACTAATACAAACACAACACCCATGCCCGATGCGGGACTCGAACCCACAACCCTTCGGACCAAGCGATAGAGACATGCCGTGCCCCTACCGCTTGAGCCATCCGGGCCGGCAATTTTTGTTTCCCAGAGCTCTTGATGTTGTAGGTTCATGCATATAGTCATAGATGGCAGGAGAAGGCGCCGACTTCGGGCACCATCTGTAGGTAATATTAGTAATTAAATAATGGTTATTTTTTCGCTCCTGATGGATTTGCGTGTTTGATGCTATCGTGTTAATAGTGTATATACATGTTATTTAAGTACAGTACATGATAGAAATATTTATATCTACGTGTTTGGTTCGGTTATTATATATATGTACTTTACTCTAGTACACAGCAGAATGTTTTGTTTATGATGACCCCAGATCACTTCTATTTCTCAACATTTCTATGTTGAGAACCGTAAGTAATGTCATTAATTCCAGGGGGTTATATTTCAAACAAGAAAGTTTAATGCAATTTTGCTCGGTTTTACCACAGTCTAGTATATACAATCGCGAAGCTCAATACGTAGTAAATATGCAAACATTAGATAGTTGCTCACCATTAAGATCGCTAATATCGCCTCATTACAGGCAATGCAAAATAGTACCGTCACAGTCTATTGTTTCTAGCACCCTCAAAACTCAAGCTTCGTGACTGTATACTGGGTGTTCATTTCAAAGTGTGTCATGACGTCACTGTTGTTGGGTCACCGATTTGAAGCGAGTTTCAGGTTATATGTTAGAGAAGTTGCCTATTATTTAAGGCGTTCTTCAATCTGAACTTGAGAATGTGTATGGTATAACTTGAACGTCGTAGCAACAGATGGCGGTCTGTACGGTCTGTGTGCTACCATAACCTATTTCGAACTGTGTTTTGCGCCGGCAAGTCGTACGCAGGGTATTTGTTATCATCGGTTGCGTACGGCAACATTCCACAACACAAATCAAATGCTCCGTGTCCATGTTGACCGTCGAAGTTAATGTCAACAAATACGTAAGTAATCGTCTTAACCCTCTCCCCATATCCCGACAGTACGTATTTCCAAACAGTTCACATTCCTGCCACTACCGGCGTTATCGTACGTATCGGTACGTACTCTTCAGAATGAACGCCGTACTTGCTAGCCATCTTCTCTGCCTCTTAGATTATACACCTGAGCTACGGAAGTGTAGGAAGATTGAATTCTCTACGCTCATCAGCTAGCCACATGACGGCATGCAGCGAGCCAAGACACATTTTGAACTGAACACCCAGTATAGTAGACTGTGGTTTTACTTTCTTTCCCAGATAAAAATTGTTTTTAATATGAAACATTTCATAGCGTTTTTTGGGGGGGGGGGAAGCCATTGATTTAATTCCCAATATGCTCAGTCAATTTAAGAGAGCAGTGTATTATGATAACAGATGATTGAAATAATTTTAGTTTTGTCCTTTAAATATGCAGATATTTAATCCGAACAAATGTAACATTTTAAAATTAATTTCCAGAACGAAAAGTTACATTTGTTCTGATTACATTTTTGCACATTTAAAGGGCAAAACTCAAAATTATTTCTATAATTTATTATCATAATACACTGCTCTCTTAAATTGACTGAGCATATAGGGAATTAAATCAATGGCTTTCCCAAAACACGGTATGTTAATGTTTCATATATGAAACAATTTTTATCTCGGAAAGGAAGCAAAACGAGCAAAATTGTATTAAACGCTTTTGTTTGAAATAGGCTATATCGAAGAATAACCCCCTGAAATTAATGAAATTATTTACAGTTCAATCTGTATACTATTACTTTCGGAAAAAATTCGTTTCGGTACTGCGGATCGAACCGTGGACCTACCAGTTTGGCGCGCTGAGCGGTCTTTACCAACTGAGCTATGTCGGGACCGATCGACAGTGCCAGCTTGAATTACTCTTTATTTTTTCTTTTTTAGTTCTTCTATGGCTTATTTCCTGTTTTAGACAATGTGTTATATTTCGTACTTACAAATGGCTTTTAAGGAACCCGGAGGTTCATTTCCGCCCTCACATAAGCCCCCCATCGGTTCCTATCGTGTGCAAGATTAATCCAGTCTCTATCATCATATCCTACCTCCCTCAAATCTATTTTAATATTATCCTCCATCTACGTCTCGGCTTCCCCAAAGGTCTTTTTCCCTCTGGCCTCCCAACTAACACTCTATATGCATTTCTGGATTCGCCCATACGTGCTACATGCCCTGCCCATCTCAAACGTCTGGATTTAATGTTCCTAATTATGTCAGGTGAAGAATACAATGCATGCAGTTCTGTGTTGTGCAACTTTCTCAATTCCCCTGTAACTTCATCCCTATTAGTCCCAAATATTTTCATAAGAACCTTATTCTCAAATACCCTTAATCTCTGTTCCTCTCTGTGGTCGTTCCAGAGAATAAGTCCCATTCCGAGGCTTATTGTATGGTTTCGTAATAAGCTGTTTTTTTACGGTGATGGGTTGTTGGCCCTTCGCCCAACCCCCAAGCTGGAGGACCACCCGTTATGGGCTGTCCACGACTGCTTATTCAATATATTCGCAGCTACCCTCCATATTTGGAGGCCGTCTTCTCAATCCGCAATCTGAGGACGCCCCTTGCCGTGATGATAGGGACCCTAGTTCATCTATAGATGAGGATAAAGGGTGGGTGATAACAATTATATCGATACAATTATAATTATTTATAAGACCTGACAAAATCAATAAACTAAAACAATTGATTAAAATGGATATAATATAGTGAGTGTGGCTGAACATTATTATCCTCTTATATCTTTGTCTCGGTTTTCGAAGAATATAATAAAATGCAATAAAATGCAATAGAGAAACAGACATTACATAATGAAACCTCTCATTTTGGATGGAGTTACCTAGCGAATTTCACTTTTGCTAATAATTTTCTTCGATTATTTTATTTTGCTTTTAAACTAGTACTAGTGGCTTGTGCAGCAAATGCTGCAAACTAAGTTCATTAGACGTTCAAATAAACATTTTTCAGATTTATTTTCAATGAAGAATACCAGACATTCTGAAAGTTATGTGCTTCCATAATAATGAAAGATACTCTCTCTTGAGCCAATACTGAAGAGAACAACGCATATAAATATCTACACCACACCGCCATTAAATATATGAAAAAGACCCATCCCCACTTTATTAATAACTATAAAAATATTTAATTTTTTATAATATTATTATCTTACATAAGTTTTATAGTTTTCAATAACATATACTATAGATAATATATAGCCGCCACTCAGTAAATTATAGAAATGAAGATCTAATTTAAGATATTCTCTAAATCTACTTATATAACCTCAAAACATTTCACTTTCATATCGTCAATATAGCATTAATATGTATAATTAATGAAAAATAGTCACATCATGGCATTAACTATAATAATATTTCATTTCTAATGGTAATAATGTCATCAAACCACCTCAAGTTTTGTAGTTTTTAATATCCAATACACGGCTGTACTCAGAAAATTACACATCACAGAATCAGACCTGCAAATTATTTGAGCAAGTCGTGTAGTTCTTAATAACCAATTTAATTTGATTTAATTTGAGCTCTAAATATGTCAGCATTCTTGCAGATCATGGTCTTCGTGTAATAGGTAAGGCAATAACTGCCTCCCATTGGAGGTAGCCCAGAAGGACTCAGTATACTCTTCTACATAAATTTAGCAATATTAAATGTTTACATAAATTTTGTAGAAAGAAAATTAAAATGAACATATATGAATAGAAAGTGAATAAAAAAAATTAAACAGAGTGAATGTGATGACTCAGAATTTGGCAAGAGCGTTTCAAAATTGAAGTTATGATGTCAGCAGTAAGTGTCTGTGGTAGTTCAAAAGTCTTCCTGAAGCGTTCAAAGAACTTGGGAATCACACCACGAGCTCCAATAAGAAGACCAATCACCTCAATGTCTTCAAGCTGGTATTTTGCTTTGAAGTAATCAACTGTTGGCAGATAAATGTTGATCTTTTCTTGATTGACATCCTCCGGCTGGCTACTCCCCGTTTCAATCCTCATGGTAGGATCAATGATATATCCTTTCTTGGTAGTCTGGGAATACGCTATGATGTCAATACGTCTAGAGGAGCCATTAGTAGCAAGGCAAAAAACTTCCTCTTCTACTGTCCAAGACTTTATTCTTAAAGCAGTTGCAATTAAGGATCGAAAATGATGATGTCTGGTGTGTGTTTTGTTTTATTCTGAAATGCAATTAGCTAGCTTAGCTAGTTCTCAAAACTGACGACAGATGGATTTTGGAAAATAGGAAAATTATGTTGAAAAATTGACATTTCACTGAAAATTACCATTTTTCTGAAAAACTTTGAGTTCCAAGCTTAAAAATGAGGGATTATTTATTAAAATCCGTTCAGCCATTTTCCCCTAATTTCCATTACCAGTTCAAATTATATATATAGATTTCTCTATAGTCTCGAAATAATTTTATTATCATGACAAGAAGCATTTGTTAAGCTCAATAAAATTGCCAGAAAATGTAAGAATTTGTGATATGACTGTGAATAATGGAACACATTGCAGACGCTGGACATTGGTCTAATTAACTTGTGACATACACGTTATCAGTGAGTCAGTAACATTGCGTGACTCTGACACATATTGTCTTGACGTGTCTTGATTGAACAGTTGAAAGGTTTCGAAAGTACAGCGTAATATTTTACGCAATATTTCTGACCTCTGTTTTGTGTCTTGTATTTTGTATTAGCAGCTACGTTTTTCTATGTAATTTATTTAATTTAACATCACAGTTACACAAACTTCCAAAGGAATATTCTACCTGATGTTATGGAAGTTTGTGTTTAAGAACAATAAAAATAAACTCAATCGGAATACATAAATTGTTTCTGTAATATCCATGCCGAAAACAGCATAGTTAACTACAACGCGTGATGGAATAGGATTATTATGCCAGTGTTTGTGACAGACACGAATACATGCGCGCACGCACAGACGACCTGTTTCTGACACATCTTGTACATTAACTGGTGTTCGTTTTATAGCCGAGGCATGAATGTGGTATATTGTTTGCACACTACATTCAGCAGCACGTGTCGGTTCTTTGCCTGGATTTAGGCGCTCGCAGCACTAAAACTGAACAGCTCTCCATTGCATTTCATGTCTTGGTTTTAGCTTCGCACAAAACGTGAATCCAAAGTACGCTTGTATTCGAAAAATCTCATGTGGTTCTCTTTATTTTAGCGGGCTATTCATATACAGAGTGTTTCTGCTTTGAGGAGAGAGGGTTGGTTTCAACTTAAAAACTACACTAAACTCTCATAATAATAATAATAATAATAATAATAATAATAATAATAATAATAATAATAATAATAATAATATGACCTCTGATAGAGGTTCTGGCTGATATGTACATCTATTTATCAGCAGTACATCTCACTTGACAATATGTGTCAGAGGAAGAACAATTGTTTGTATATATCTGAAGTCTGAGTAGTGTAATGTGTAGCTAGTCGGCGATGTATACAATGGAGGGGGAAAGGAATTGGCCACCCTATCCCATTATCTCCGGCCTAGTTGCCTAATAAGTGGCATCTTCTTGGTATTACTTGTGAAGTTAGACCCGTTTTCGAATAATTGACTAAACAACAGTAATAATAATGATGATAATGATGATGATGATAATAATAATAATAATAATAATAATAATAATAGTAGTAGTCGTAGTCGTAGTCCAGACATTTGAGATGGGCAGGGTATGTAGCACGTATGGGCGAATCCAGAAATGCGTATAGAGTGTTAGTTGGGAGATCGGAGGGAAAAAGACCTTTAGGGAGGCCGAGACGTAGATGGTAGGATAATATTAAAATGGATTTGAGGGAGGTGGGGTATGATGATAGAGACTGGATTAATCTTGCAGAGGATAGGGACCGATGGCGGGCTTATGTGAGGGCGGCAATGAACCTCCCGGTTCCTTAAAAGCCATTTGTAAGTAAGTAAGTAAGTAAGTAGTCGTAGTAGTAGTAGTAGTAGTAGTACTAGTAGTAGTAGTAGTAGTAGTAGTAGTAGTAGTAATATGTCCTCTGATTGAGGTTCTGGCTGATATGTACATCCATTATCAGGCAGTAGCCTACATCTCATTTGACAATGTGTCAGAGGAAGAGCAAATTGTTTGTATGTATCTGAAGTCTGACTAGTGTAATATGTAGCTAGTCGGCGATGTATACAATGGAGGGGGAAAGGAATTGGCCACCCTATCCCATTACCTCCGGCCTAGTTGCCTCATAAGTGGTGTCTTCTTGGTATCACTTGTGAAGTTAGACCTGTTTTCGGACAGTTGACTAAACAACAGTAATAATAATAATAATAATAATAATAATAATAATAATAATAATAATAATAATAATAATAATAAAATAATAATAATGATAACAATAATAATAATCATAATCATATCTTCTTCATGAACATAATAATAGTAGTGGTAATAAGTTATAATAATATAATAATAATAATAATAATAATAATAATAATAACAATAATCATAATCATCATCTCTTCTTCATGAACATAATAATAGTAGTGGTAATAATAATAATAATAATAATAATAATAATAATAATAATAATAATAATAATAATAACAATAATAATAATAATCATAATCATCATCTCTTCTTCATGAACATAATAATGGTAGTGGTAATAATAATAATAATAATAATAATAATAATAATAATAATCGTCTTCATCATCGTCGTCGTCGACTTCATCATCATCATCACCATCATCATCATCATCATCATCATCTTCTTCTTCTTCTTCTTCTTCTTCTTCTTCTTCTTCATCATCATCCGTTAGCATCATGAGTTCCATGATGTACTCATGTTTAAGTCTGCTGTTAGTATCATGTAATCATTGTGTTAATCTCTAGGAACTTGCTTGAGTCATATCTACGGAATCCCCGAGCTTGGAAAATAACCTGAAAGAATTCACAGTCATTCGTATATCTTTGTAGTTTCATGTATATTGCGCTTACCTGAACGTTTTACGTAGAGAAGGACTTATTTACACACTACGAATAACATAGCTACTACGTGATTAATAATAAAAAAACTACGCGGAAGAATAATACGTTATTCTGTTGATATTCCGTGTGAAAGCAATTTTGTAGACAGTGATATTTTCAAATCTAACATCTTTATTTACAGCATAAGAAACAGTGGAACAGTTACTGAGAATATTAGTAGTGTCACGTCACAAAGCGTGTGTGTAGCAGCTTTGAGTTTCTCGTTCTCTTCTATTTCTCGCATTGCAATTTTAGTCAACCATCTTATCATCATAGTCTCAAAATAGTCTGTGTACTCTAAAAGCGTAGCTAAATAAAGAATTACCTTGAAGAATTCATGAAAGCAGACAGCCGGACGGCCATGCAAGTCGCACCGCAGATAACGCATGCACAGTGTGTTTTGCTTTATTGTGAATTATGAACGTCACCCGCAAAAATGTGCCTAGTCCCTCTTCTGTATATCTTTATAAAGCAAATACAAACGGACGAAATGCACAATGCGATAAGGCGCCCTGGCGCCGTGCTGGTATGCGACTTCTCGTGCTTCGGAGTGTTGCGGGTTAGTCTAAACAAGACCTGCAGGCGCTGAACGCAAACTGCTATATTTACTGCTGGTCGTGCAGGGGTGGAGCGACTTTCAGGCAGGGGAATCAGCCCCTAAAGCAAAGGAAAAGAGGGGAAAGAACCTCTTTTCCCCCCTCGGTCGATACACACAGTTCACACTTCGTACACTTTCCAGGTCGGGCCTGACCTAACAGGACACCTGAGATCTTGGACTTTCGTTGCAGAGAAGAATCAGAAGTGGCATCTGGTGAAAATCATAGGGGTTGGGGGCGTAATTGTAAACTATTTTACTTTTTCGCTTTGTGAAACTAAAACGAGAGATACTACTGAAGTTGTAAAAGTCGATTTCACTATTTTCATAGCAGTGTAATATTTTTCAACGTCCCGCGCATTAGCGTCGTCGTCTTAGGCGTCGTACCTGGACTCTCATTACGGGATGAGCCTTGGTTCGAATCTTCATGGAGCATAGTGTATAGGACCAGTGTTCACCTAGCATCGTTATGAATTTGGGGAGCTGCGGTAGATATCGAAGTCCGGTTCCAAGAAACAATTACAGCCATAACGGCTGAGCGGATGATTGTAACCACACGTTACTCCCGTACTTATTATTATTATTATTATTATTATTATTATTATTATTATTATTATTATTATTATTATTATTATGTTTCGGTAAAATTATTTTAAAGTCTATTTGTGTACACAAATCCTTATTTATGTCTGTTGATATTTAGACCTACATTTTAGAGACATAAAACTTTGAGAGGTTATTAAATAGATCTAAAACAATCTAATATTGTCAAAATTAATTTTTAATATAATTTTGCCTAAGTACTCCTTTAAGGGGAGTCTGTACACCGAATTTTGAAAAAAAAAGTTGTTTTTATCGTTTTTAATATGTCTAATACAGGTTGAGTGAAAGAGAAAGCTTTATGACCTTACCTCTGCCAGTAGAAATAAATCTAAATGAATAAATGAATAAAAATAAATTGATAATATGATTTTATTTCTTCTAATTGTCAGCTTTTAACCATACTTTCAGCAAAAATATTGTAGTAATTCTTGATAAAAAATTGCCAACCGCTCAGTTGCATATTTTATTTATTTAGCCGATTCCATAGGGTAAAGCTTCGTAATATTGTGATAGTTCCTTTTGAAAATTTATTACAATTTTACTGAGCGAGAGGAAGATCGTTTTTTTGTGTCAACGTATTAAGGAAATGTTCGTGGGCAAGTTTCTGCACAAAACTGGTTCTTCTGTCGCTCAGTAAAGTTGTAATAAATTCTCAAAAAGAATTATCACAATATTACGAATCTTTACGTTACATAAGAGCATGTTACATATGCCCTACTTTTTTCTATATTTGTATCTTTTATCACTTATGAGAAAAGTGCTCCCAAAATTACAAAATTGAGGAATTTAACATTGCAAGATATGGACACTCGAACGCCATTTTTCTACACTTTCTTATTTTTGTGACATTGGTGCATTTTTATCAAAAAGTATTGTACCCAGAAGGCTGAAATTGACATAGGAGAGACTCGGCTAATTCCGCAATATTAAGAAGTCAATCTATCATTTTTTTATCAAAATGTTTATTGAAAAATATGATCAAGGTATGTAGACATGGACGAAACCTTTCATTACCAAATGAGATAAAGAGACCTATTAAAATGCAAATATATTTAATTGTACTCGTACATAGAGGAGAGTCGGGTAGTATCGGACATTGGTTAATATCGGACAGTGGGTTTCTTTCATCTACCACCATATGGTAGTACCTGAATGACATGGTTACGTTTCTCTATGCGACATCACAGAAACGTAACCATGTCATTCAGGTACTATCATCGTGTGGTAGATGAAAGAAACTCACTGTCCGATATTACCCGATGTCCGATACTACCCGACTCTCTCTTACATTACAGTTGAAAAAGAACAACTCGGGTAATTCCGTAACAGTGCGGATAAAGCCGCAATAACACTTGGCTAATTCCGCAGTGGTAAATAATTATGAAATACATTATGAAAGTAACATAAAAGGAACAATTTATATGTAACAATGCTCACTTTCTTTACAGCTGTGTAGCAAAACACGAAAAACAGCCAACTTTCGATGTTTCACTGTATTGCCGACAGAGGTGTCGACCAATATCCTTGATTTTTTTCTACAGCACTGCAGAGGACATGCCTCCTGTTGACAGCCTCTCAAAACTTACGTTCACGCTATTGTAAAGCCGCAGTAAAATCATATATGCACTACTGCGGAATTACCCGTACTGCGGAATTAGCCGAGTTTCCCCTACAATATAAATGTGATGGCATTTTACACAGTAGGTTAAAGAAATTGAGATTAGATCTATGTCTATCAGCAAAAATAAAAAAAAAAATATTTGTAGTAATTCTTAATGCAAAAAATGTTATCAATGAATATTTTTTTTGTCAACCGCTCAGTGGTATTTAAAATTTATTTAACCGGTTGTATATATAAAGGTATGTTACATATGTCCCATTTTTCTACATTTGTACCTTTCATAACTTCTGAGAAAAGTGCACCTAAAATTGAGGAATTTGACATTGTAAGATATGGAAGTACAGACTTCCCTTAAGCTCTTATTGGTTGTTTCTGCATGCATATTAAAATTTAACCAAGCCAGTGAACAGATATGAAAAATTGTAGACGACCCCCGGACACACAAACCCCCGGAACTTATTTTTTGAAAAGTGACCACATTTCATTAGCTTTCCTCTAAGCGCCAAGGTTTAACTTGCATTCTGTATCAGCCGCAGTGACCGCAAATTAGTGCATGATAGTTATAATGGTGATTAATAACGTGATTAAGGGCGGCATGCACACAATTACGTTTGCTGGGAGTCGAAGTGGCTACCACAAGATTACTGCTTGCATAAATTCCGACCGCAAGCTGCATTGATCACCCTCGAGTCCAACAAATGCAGGGTGCATGTTCAACCACACAGTTTACCGCAAGTTAAAATATGGAACAGCTTTGTCCGCACTTAACATTTTTAGCCATGGAACTAGTCGTTTCTTCTTCCGCAAAGTCCATGGAAATATAAAATGATGATAATGGAAGCTACCAAACTGAGGATACTGACTACAGTATCTGTACCCATGCAATATAAAACTATGGAATCTTATAGTTGGCTCGTTATAGTCTAATGGTCTTACTAATGAACCGTGTGTAATTTTTATACGAAATTTATGCCGAGTTCGGACAAAAACGTTACTAATATCCCATACATAAGCGATGGATGTATAAACAGCGTGTAATTGTACATGGGAATTGCTTTGCAGTAGTTATACACACGTTACCCCCTATTTAAGCGTTGTGTACAGAGAATAAAATGGCCACCCCCCTCTAACAGCTGTTCATATTGATTGTCATTTTGTGGTTATGGTTGATTTGTAACCACAGAACAACAAAACGAACAGCACAGAATAATTAGAGTAATATTGTTGTAGCTGTACTCTTTTCCCAAACTACTGTATAGCGTGGTAATCGATCAGGCTCAAATTTTTATCGATACTTAGCGCGGCACACTAGCGCATACTATCGGATTCAATAAAGAATCTCTGTTATTCCATTACCTTTCGTAATAAAATAAAAGAAGAAACTGTGACGTAGTTCTATAACAGTTGTATTGTTGTACACAACGTATGTAATGATTATTAGTCAGGAATTTACACACAATTTATAAACCAGCTATTCACTGTATAAGGCAGTTAAATGTCTGTATAAGAGTTTTTATTAGTAAGACCGTTAATATATGTCTTTGGCATCCATTATCATCGCTGTACACAGTCAGAAGAAATTATCAAAAATACTTTTTTTGTATTGCTCATACTGGAAATATTTTAGTATTTTCGAACTGGCCAACCTACCCCATTATCTCCTGGCCTAGTTGTCTCATGAGTGATGCTTTATTGGTGTCACTTGTGGAGTCCAGACCTGTCTTCGGACAGTTGACTGAACATCAACAGCACTTTCTCTAATGGACAAATAAAATTCTTGTAAATATGTGTTGAACGCTAAGGTTTAGAACTGAATCTCACAAGCATTTTCAATGTTTGCGAAATACATAGGAAAACTCAGAAGTTGAGGATATCATACAAAGAGGAAAAAAGTGAATACAGTGAAGAGGAAGCAAAGAGAAGTAAAAAAGAAATAAAGAAAGACGCAAAGGAAAGAGAAATGAATAAATGCCATAACGGAAGGAAAGTGGACCAGGATGTCCCCTATTGTAGATTTCCAGCACATAACAGAATCCTGTCGCAAATTGGAAGTGGCCCGAATAAAATTAACCCATCCATTTCTCGCCTGTTACCCACCATTGTTGAAGTCACATCATTGACCACGAGAATCGCAGGAAATAGACGGCTGAGTTGCAGCTGGTCTTCCCTTGCTCGCGGACCACCAGGTGGGAATTCTTTGTTTAAATATTGAAGTACCTGAATTAACAAGGGGCTTGTTCCACGTCCTAAAACTTGGAGGACCACTGAATGACAGCGCCCTCGTGGCGGGGCCAAGAACCACGTCATATTGATCCAAACGAATGACGTCACGAAACAACTTGTTATTTTCAAGATGGGTCATCTTGGGCCCATTTGAAAATGAAGACCAGCACCTAGCAGGATGAAGGCAGTTTTAGTACTACAGAATAATGTAGGCCTAGTTCACTTTACTGTAACATTCCAAGCTCCACTCTTGCATCTTTTATACCCCAGCAATCGTCTAAAATCCTTATGAAATGAATTTCCTGTAGCTTAATTTCACTCTCATCATCATTATACGAGTAACTAATCCAATATTCTAATGATTACTTTATATAATAAAATCCAGGAAATAATATAATGGTTACTTTGCATCACTGTCAACTTTAGGAAATCTAATGTCTACATTGCATCATCATCAACTTTAGGAAATATTGTAATGGTTTACTTTGCATCACCATCATTATCATCATCATCATCATCCATATATCATTGTTTCCTGTATATAAACTTCAAGAACTAATCTAATGGTTTGTTTGGCTTAATCATCAGCTTCAGGAAATATTGTAATGTTTCCTTATATCATCATCAACTTCAGGAAATAATCTAATGGTTTACTTGGCTTAATCATCAGCTTCAGGCAGTATTGTAATGTTTTCTTATATCATCATCAACTTCAGGAAATAATCTAATGGTTTACTTGGCTTAATCATCAGCTTCAGGCAGTATTGTAATGTTTTCTTATATCATCATCAACTTCAGGAAATAATCTAATGGTTTACTTGGCTTAATCATCAGCTTCAGGCAGTATTGTAATGTTTTCTTATATCATCATCAACTTCAGGAAATAATCTAATGGTTTACTTGGCTTAATCATCAGCTTCAGGCAGTATTGTAATGTTTTCTTATATCATCATCAACTTCAGGAAATAATCTAATGGTTTGTTTGGCTTAATCATCAGCTTCAGGAAATATTGTAATGTTTTCTTATATCATCATCAACTTCAGGAAATAATCTAATGGTTTGCTTGGTTTAATCATCAGCTTCAGGAAATATTGTAACGTTTTCTTATATCATCAACTTCAGGAACTAATCTAATGATTTGCTTGGCTTCATCATCAGCTTCAGGAAATAATCTAATGGTTTGCTTGGTTTAGTCATCAGCTTCAGGAAATATTGTAACGTTTTCTTATATCATCATCAACTTCAGGAACTAATCTAATGGTTTGTTTGGCTTAATCATCAGCTTCAAGAAATATTGTAATGTTTTCTTATATCATCATCAGCTTCAGAAATAATCTAATGGTTTGCTTGGTTTAGTCATCAGCTTCAGGAAATATTGTAACGTTTTCTTATATCATCAACATCAGGAACTAATCTAATGGTTTGTTTGGCTTAATCATCAGCTTCAAGAAATATTGTAATGTTTTCTTATATCATCATCAGTTTCAGGAAATAATCTAATGGTTTGCTTGGTTTAGTCATCAGCTTCAGGAAATATTGTAACGTTTTCTTATATCATCATCAACTTCAGGAACTAATCTAATGATTTGCTTGGCTTCATCATCAACTTCAGGAAATAATCTAATGGTTTGCTTGGTTTAGTCATCAGCTTCAGGAAATATTGTAATGTTTTCTTATATCATCATCATCATCATCATCATCATCATCATCATCATCAACTTCAGGAAATAATCTAATGGTTTGATTGGCTTAATCATCAGCTTCAGGAAATATTGTAATGTTTTCTTATATCATCATCTTCAGGAAATAATCTAATGGTTTGCTTGGCTTCATCATCAGCTTCAGGAAATATTATAATGTTTTCTTATATCATCAACTTCAGGAACTATTCTAATGGTTTGTTTGGCTTAATCATCAGCTTCAGAAAATATTGTAATGTTTTCTTATATCATCATCAGCTTCAGGAAATAATCTAATGGTTTGCTTGGCTTCATCTTCAGCTTCAGGAAATATTGTAATGCTTTTTTATATCATCCTCAACTTCACAAACTAATTTAATGGTTTGTGTTCAACATAAGTATCATCATCAACTTGAGGAAATAATCTAATGGTTAGTTTGAATCATCATCAACTTTAATAAATAATCTAGCTAATGGTTTACTTTACGTCATCACCAACCTCAGAAAATATTCTAATGCTTTCTTTATGTGATCAACTTTTGCAAATTATCTAATGGTTTACTTCGCATCGTCATCAACTTCGGGAAATATTATAATACTATCATCACCAAGTTTCAGAAATATTCTAATATTTTCATGTCATTATCAACTTTAGAAAATTATTGATGTATTGGTTATTTAACGCTCCAGTTGTCATCCAGCTATGTTTCAAAACTACCTAAGTCTGACATTGTTGTGTGCATATAAGTATACTTGTGAAAATGGTAATTATGATGCATCAATACCTGGGCATAACTATGATAAATACAACGTATGTATGTGTATGTGTTTTATTTTTCCTGTTGCTACTTGAGGTAGTAGGCTATTATATTCTGTTTTTAATTCACAAGTCACTCCACTTTTTCTTTGCAATAATAAACACTCGCTTTCCTATAAGGTACTTAAGTAACAATTTTCTTTTCTTTGCGTACAGGGATCCAGCTTATCGGGCAACTACAACGTGATTTTGGAGCACCATCTTCTGGGTAAGTTACTTACCAATACTTAATATACTTGTTTTTTTAAGAATGTCATGTAATATGTAAATGGGAATAATAGAATTTAATAAGTACGTAGTACAGTGATTATCAGTTAGTTTTTACAGAGGACAAGTAGATAAGCTATACATTTATTTTCTCGGGCCGGACAAAAATTAGTGAGAACAAAATTCGGTAATTTTTATTATATAATACACCGATGAGGAGTCTTATTTTCGTATCACAATGATGCTATGTGTTGATTTTACTTTTAGGTTTAATATTAATAAACATGGGTAACAATTCCTCAAATCAAAGAATTGTCAGAAGGATGTGAAATAGTGAGAGGAGTACTTCTAGGATGCCCTTCATCGCCTACTCTGTTCAACATCTACTTGCATGATTTAGTGAAAGAATAATACGTGTGTACTTTCAGTTGATGAGCTTAGACGAGTGAGTGACAACATATTCTAACGATATCAAGCTTGTGTATGAGCGAAAGTACGACATTTGCAACAGGTTTCATAATCCATTTCTGCTTCCGCCGTTAGGCAACATTTTGTCTGCTGATGCTGGACCTTTTTCCCGGGAGCCAGATTCCATGCTGCTGCAGCCATATATTAATGACCCTGTATTTTCTCTGTCCCCCATTATAATTCACTCTGGCTCAACATCTATCAGTTTGTTTGTTTCATAGTATTCGGCTCGTGCCTCGTGCCCTACCTAAATAGGTTTCATTTTAATATCTTTTGTTACGAGTAATCTCACTCCTGAAAAAATTTATCTTCCAATTCTAGTGTTTAAAACTTCATACATAACAAATACATCTTCAATGAACTTACCGTTATGTAATAAAATTCTGACATTTCATGTAAATGCTGCCCGGATAAATAAATGTTTGTTTCATAGTATTCGGCTCGTGCCTCGTGCCCTACCTAAATAGGTTTCATTTTAATATCTTTTGTTACAAGTAATCTCACTCCTGAAAAATTTCTCTTCCAATTCTAGTGTTTCAAACTTCATACATAACAAATACATCTTTAATGAACTTACCGTTATGTAATAAAATTCTGACATTTCATGTAAATGCTGCCCGGATAAATAAATGTTTGTTTCATAGTATTCGGCTGTGCTTCGTGCCCTACCTAAATAGGTTTCATTTTTAATATCTTTTGTTACAAGTAATCTCACTCCTGAAAAATTTCTCTTCCAATTCTAGTGTTTAAAACTTCATACATAACAAATACATCTTCAATGAACTTACCGTTATCCAATAAAATTCTGACATTTCGTGTAAATGCTGCCCGGATAAATAAATGTTTGTTTCATAGTATTCGGCTCGTGCCTCGTGCCCTACCTAAATAGGTTTCATTTTTAATATCTTTTGTTACAAGTAATCTCACTCCTGAAAAAATTCTCTTCCAATTCTAATGTTTAAAACTTCATACATACAAATACATCGTCAATGAACTTACCGTTATCCAATAAAATTCTGACATTTCGTGTAAATGCTGCCCGGATAAATAAATGTTTGTTTCATAGAATTCGGCTGTGCCTCGTGCCTTACCTAAATAGGTTTCATTTTAATATCTTTTGTTACAAGTAATCTCACTCCTGAAAAATTTCTCTTCCAATTCTAGTGTTTAAAACTTCATACATAACAAATACATCTTCAATGAGCTTACCGTTATGTAATAAAATTCTGACATTTCATGTAAATGCTGCCCGGATAAATAAATGTTTGTTTCATAGTATTCGGCTGTGCCTCGTGCCCTACCTAAATAGGTTTCATTTTAATATCTTTTGTTACAAGTAATCTCACTCCTGAAAAAAATGCTCTTCCAATTCTAGTGTTTAAAACTTCATACATAACAAATACATCTCCAGTGAAGTTACCGTTATGTAATAAAATTCTGACATTTCATGTAAATGCTGCCCGGATAAATAAATGTTTGTTTCATAGTATTCGGCTGTGCCTCGTGCCCTACCTAAATAGGTTTCATTTTAATATCTTTTGTTACAAGTAATCTCACTCCTGAAAAAAATGCTCTTCCAATTCTAGTGTTAAAAACTTCATACATAACAAATACATCTTCAATGAACTTACCGTTATATAATAAAATTCTGACATTTCATGTAAATGCTGCCCGGATAAATAAATGTTTGTTTCATAGTATTCGGCTGTGCCTCGTGCCCTACCTAAATAGGTTTCATTTTAATATCTTTTGTTACAAGTAATCTCACTCCTGAAAAAAATGCTCTTCCAATTCTAGTGTTTAAAACTTTATACATAACAAATACATCTTTAGTGAACTTACCGTTATGTAATAAAATTCTGACATTTCATGTAAATGCTGCCCGGATAAATAAATGTTTGTTTCATAGTATTCGGCTGTGCCTCATGCCCTACCTAAATAGGTTTCATTTTAATATCTTTTGTTACAAGTAATCTCACTCCTGAAAAAATGCTCTTCCAATTCTAGTGTTTAAAACTTCATACATAACAAATACATCTTCAGTGAACTTACCGTTATGTAATAAAATTCTGACATTTCATGTAAATGCTGCCCGGATAAATAAATGTTTGTTTCATAGTATTCGTCTGTGCCTCATGCCCTACCTAAATAGGTTTCATTTTAATATCTTTTGTTACAAGTAATCTCACTCCTGAAAAAAATGCTCTTCCAATTCTAGTGTTTAAAACTTCATACATAACAAATACATCTTCAGTGAACTTACCGTTATGTAATAAAATTCTGACATTTCATGTAAATGCTACCCTGATAAATAAATGTTTGTTTCATAGTATTCGGCTGTGCCTCGTGCCCTACCTAAATAGGTTTCATTTTAATATCTTTTGTTACAAGTAATCTCACTCCTGAAAAAAATGCTCTTCCAATTCTAGTGTTAAAAACTTCATACATACAAATACATCGTCAATGAACTTACCGTTATCTAATAAAATTCTGACATTTCATGTAAATGCTGCCCGGATAAATAATATTAAGTTCAGTGAGGGATGAACTACAGCACGGAGCATATCATGCGTTGCTCTCTGACCTGAGCGGCGCGGACAAGAGCTAAGAGCCAGCAGCAAGCTCTCTGTGTAATTATTCCTCTGTGTACAGCAATAAAATTATCATAATTAGAGATGTGCGGTGGATATAGAGGTCACCTGCGGACCGCTGTCGTCTTTTGTTGCTGCTGAAGAGAAGCGTAGCAAACGCCTTCTTCGAGGTCATGAGGTCAAGATACTTCTCTCCCATACACAATTTCTGGTCAAGTGTCAAGGTGACATCGTCTAGGCAAGCAAAATCATCAAGAGTGGCCTATCCGACACTTGAAATACAGTCGGGATAATTGCGTCACTGTTAGAAACGGTTTGATTTGTCATTCATCCTCTACCTACTGACGTTGATCTGTATAATTAAACTGTGATGTCGTATTGCCATGTCTACTTATTTTGTATTTTGAAGGAAATTTCCGTTTTTAACAATATCTACTTTTCTATTTCAAACGTTAAAGAAACATAGTAGCATACTGTATGAAAATTTACTTTAACAGTAATTTTTACCTTATGGGGAGAGGATGGCATTTTTAGAACTTTTTTCCTATTCGGTGTAAAATATTAATTTTTTGTATGTAGAGAGCTCATGACTGTAGCAACTCAACCAAATGTAAATAATAAAAACAAATTATTTGTTGGTCAGATTAATATATATATATATATATATATATATATATATATATATATATATACCCAATGCAGTATTTTACTAAAACCGATATATCTAAGGCATTTTTAAAGATACATTAAAACAGTTTGTTACAATTTACTTGTAAACGGATGCTCTACAAACTGTCTGTAACAGAATTTTGATATTAGTCGCTAATTTGTAAAATAAACAATTAAAATTTAGTAACACTTTATTTATTTTCTTTCTTGCAAACAGACAGACATATTTTTAAAATGAAATCAATTAGGAAAATTCTGTTACAGAGAAAAGTTTCCTAATAGTCTAGAGAATGTGTGTTCTAAATTTCATGCATGCATCTTTAATAATTCAGAAATTATAGGCCTATCCATTTTCGTCTGGCAATGTAGCAAAAAAATGAAGTTCCGGAAACAACATTCAAAGGGATGTTTGATTTAAAAATCCAGAGCGCAGGAAGTTTAAAAATGGCGTCTCAACATTCGATAAGGGCACAAATACCCACAAAATGTTATAGGCCTACAATATATTCCACACATATCACAGAGTATTTTAAATACATATATATTTTTTAATTTACTCATTTTTCACCAAAAATATCGTCCTCTCGCCTTAAACTGTGATGTCGTATGATAAATTCTATTTAGTCGGTGTTGCCATGTCTACTTATTTTGTATTTTGAAGGCAATTTCCTTTTTTTTTTAACAATATCTACTTTTCTACATCAAAAGTTAAAGAAACGTAGCATATCTCGTTACTTTATGAAAATTGCCTTTAAAATGTAATTTTTATCTTGTTCTATTAAAACTTCGGATGCAGGAAATGTATAACAATTTTTTTTGGCTCTTCTTGTCAAGGATGGAAGATCTGCTCCTTCATGATCTATCCGATAATGGTTTCATTGTTCGTTTTGATGTAGGGTGAAGGTTGGTAACATTGTGATACTAATAATATTATGATAGTTCCTTTTGAGAATTTTTTACAATTTTACTGAGCGAGAGAAGGACCGGTTTTGTGCAAAAACTTGTCCACGAACATTCCCTCAATACTTCGACGCAGAAAACCGATCTTCCTCTCGCTCAGTAACGTGAAAATTCTAAAAAAAAGAACTATCATAATATTATTAGTATCACTATTTACCAACCTTTACCCTACATGTAGGACGTATGTTATATCAATATTTCATTGTTTGTGAACACGTCCAATAGGTATAATAAATAATATCAAGAGCATATTTAGTCTACAAAGTGATGCAAAATTACGTCATAGTTTTATTGGGTGCCAAGAGTACTATTCAAAGGAAATGCCTGCTGTCAGTTTAATAATAAGCTTAGTGATTTTATTAGCGAAGACGAATTTCTAGAGCTTCTGTAAAAGTAGTTGGCAATATGTAAATCTCTGATTTCTTTTCTTTATTTCCTTAATATCCAGTAGGTTAGGTAGGACTACTTTTAATGTACTACGTAATTATTACCCAATCGTAACATTAATACAAATTTTGGCCTTCTCATATTGTCTTTTTATTTACTTCAGGTTTTTTCTTGGGCAGTTTATAATATAGTCTACATTATTTTAGGTGTTTAGTATACATTATTTTAGACGTTTTAGTGTGAATTTTAGTTATATTTTAAAAAATGATAAATATCCTCCGTTCTTTGAATATCTACTTTCTTTTTTGAGAGAACATTTTTTTTATTTCAACAGAGGTTGGCAACGCCAGGTTTAGTTCGCATTGGCATTTGACTTAAGAGATAATGAAAACATGAACATAATAATACCTTACCGGGCTCCCTGTAGCGTTGAAGTTAAGACGTAATGCTGCAAGCCAAAAGGTCGCGGGTTCGATTATCGATGAGGTCATGGATTTTTCCATTGATCTAATCCTTCCAGCCGCACTATGGCCATGGAGTCTACTCAGCCTTTAGCAGAAAAGAGTACCGGGGGCATTTCCTTGAGGGTGAAGGTAGCGGGCACGTAGGACTGACATCCCTACTGCTATTAATGCCGATTGTCCTTAAACGTGGGAGCCTTAACGTTTCGTCATCCTCTAGGCCGATTTGGCCTTTCATGGGATTGACTTTACCATTAATAATAGCTAACGTCATCATCACCATCATCATCAGCTTCTTCTTCTTCTTCTTCTTCTTTACTTTATGGTTTAGGCTGTAAAACTTGTAACGTCGACCTGATATTTTCCCCTAGATTTATAATTTAAAATATGTTTAGTTAATCGATTATCATGCATTCTTCGGACGTACTGTAATCAATTTGTTTTGGAACCTTTTATTTTTTTAGTAAACAGCTAATTCTAATTGGAAGGAGTTTCGCAATAATAGACCAACCGACGTTTTGAAAAAAAAAAAAAGAAATTTGCATAAATCTGTTGATTTGACTCGAAAAAAATCAAGAATGTGATATCTGAATTTTGATCCTACTTATAAGCAAAAATTCATTTATTTATTTTGCTTTGAAATATTAATTCCACTGCTGGTCTCTTATTAAAAATCGCTTAGCCTTTTTTGGTATTATTTGTGACACTATTTTTTGTAAGAGTATGAATGTTATAATACTTTTTGAAT
Source organism: Periplaneta americana (assembly GCF_040183065.1). Classification (NCBI taxonomy): domain Eukaryota; kingdom Metazoa; phylum Arthropoda; class Insecta; order Blattodea; family Blattidae; genus Periplaneta; species Periplaneta americana. The sequence goes on from NC_091121.1 coordinate 12,495,117, forward strand.
AAAATGCTTTTATAAAAAAAGCGGATTTATTTCAATGGCCAATATCTCGAAACAGGTTTTTGGCGCTTGGTCTATTATTGCGTAACTCCGTCCATTTCATATTTTATGTGAAGATTTTCATGTTGTCTACCTGATACAGTTTTCAACGGACTTAACTTTTCGATGATCTTTAATAAACTTAATTTCATAACCTTACCATTATTAGGCAGTATTTTCTTTCTGTTTGCATATCTTCTGCAGTTTGAGGGGAGGTCTCGATGCGAGCTCATTAACAGTTCCCTTGTCATCCTATCTACTCAGTTATGATTTTATCCTGCCTTCCCTTACGTCGGTCTTGCGCTGAGCTCCACGTGCCCGTCAAAGTGCGTTTTATAATCGGATTCCGCCTCACTTCTACACACAGTAATTGGACTTAATTATGTAGTCGTTCGAAGACAATTGTTCACCGGATACCACTGTGTTCGGAATTGTGTATACATGCCGAGCTTCCTGTCGTACCGAGTTCAGTGTCATCCACTTTCTACTCCCCTTCCTCACACATTCTTTTTACTTTTAATTTGTTATTTATTTCCTCTTTTCCTATACAGTAGAACTTGGTTATAGCGACCTCGCTTTGTGCGACACCTCGCCTATAACGTCAAATATTCTGTGGTCTCAACTAATTCCCCATAAGACATATGTTTTCCTACCTTGCTTAATACGACAAACGTATATGCGTCTACCTCGCATATAACGTCATTTTCAACCTCAGTTGGGAATAAGATTTTCTAAGAAACAAAGTATTTTAAGAAATATTTTGTTGAAATCTGACCCTGACAAATTCTTTACAGTCTCCTTCTGTCATAGACCTCTGGAATGCAGGCGGATTCCCCACCCCACTGTAACCTGCCCGAATTCATGCGGTATTAGATCAGTTTCGACAGGAAGTTTTCACTAAGTGCACGCATTTTAACGCAGTATGGCCACTAAAAGAAGTGAGTGACGCTTTAGAAGTCATTAGAATTATGAACATGTTCTATGAAGCTAGGGAAGGGAGCAGTGAAATTGCAACTGAAATTATGAACATAAAACGTAATTTAGCCCTAGAAAGTGTGTATTGGGCAAGTAGAAGACAACAGAGTAAAATTACTGATTACTTCACTTCTAAGTAAAGTAGTTTGGTGAGTACTGAACAAACTGTTTTAATACAGAATACTGTATTTATAATTGTAGGCCAACGTGTATTTTATTATGTTCATTGTAGGCTTAAAAGTCAATATATAAATCTAAAATAAGTCTAATTAATTTTGTTATTTAACATTTTCCACCTTACTAGATTGATAATATGAATCTCGGTTACTACGACACTCGTTTATAACAACATAATTTTTAAGGTCCCTTGGATGTCGTTATAACCAAGTTCTACTGTATTTGTTTGGTAGGATTCTCCTTTTTTCATTCTTTCTTGCTTTGTATCTTTATTTGATCGTGTTTTTCTTTTGTTTCCTTCTCCATTTCTGCATTCCTTTCCATTTCCTTGTTTATTTTTATTGTCTTTGTAATTTCTTCCATTTATTTTTTGATCACCTTGTTGCAGATAAGAGCCAACACCCTCCCTTCCACTTTTTGCAACAAGTGGCCAATTTTGAGTCCCTCTCGGCCTCCCCAGCCTCACGGGCACTATCAACACTTTGAAACTCGCTCATAATCACTTTGTGTGTGCTTATCGATACAACAGGTAGTCGGTGCTGCGCTCTTGCGGCACCACAGGAAGGTACGTTTAATGGCTTCGTGGCATCAAACAGTATTTATTTAAGTGGTGATTTGATTACGATGACGAGGCCTTCGCGGTATCAGTGTTATCCTTTGGAATTACGCCGTATTTGCTCTGACTTGAAATAGGTGATAAAGCGCAATAATAATAATAATAATAATAATAATAATAATAATAATAATAATAATAATAATAATAATAATAATAATAGTATTTCACGAATTTAGGTGGTCTATTCCTGCCTTCAGTTGAAAGTCGCCTACTAATCTTTTCAGTGATATGTATAATTTTTTTTTCCTTTAGGATGGTACTGAAACATTATTTTCGAGAATCTGTTTTCTTACATATGGTGATCATGGTGTTTCCAATAATTGTTTCTGTAATTTAGAATCCTTCCTAATATTGATGTAATCTTCTAATTCTTTCAAAGTACCTTAATTCATCTTATGAGCCATCCTTCTCCTTAAGAATGTCATTTGTATTGAAACCAGTCCTTTTCCATCTTGTTCCCTAATGTCCAAATTTTTCTACCATATTATCTCATATCTGAAGTCTATGATTTTTTTATTGAGAACAGATGTGCATTTCGTGCATTATAATTATGATAATCTAAGTTCTTATTGGAGTTATATAAACTAATATACATTGCATTACACATATATAAAACTAAACACAAATATTTACACACAGAATACTTAATAAATTTTACAGGAGAAAGAGTTCGTCCAAAGGGCTGGATTTGGGAAGAGTACCCAAAACGCTCATTGCATTTCCGCGTTGAATAGCAATACTTAAGAGTTGACGCAAATAAGTAGTGCATCGACTATCACCAGTAACGGAGATCAGAATTTTGCCGATTTGAGATACCAAAACTTTAGCGTCATGACTCCAAGGGGACAAAGATATAATTGTCTAAAAGATGAGCATATTAACTGACTTTCTTCTTCACGGCTAATTCAGCAGCAGATGCTGCGCGTCTGGAGGTATTCGGCAAGTGAGATGGAGCTAGAGTGTGAACGCAAGTTACACATGTATTGTCTATAGCCTACTTCAGTCTGATCGATTTTAAACTGGACTTATTTTCAGAACTTGAATTAGCATCACCAATGTCGCTAGAAAATTTTGTTTTAATTTTTCCTGGGATATCCTTTCCGTTCATATGATCCCTAAAATTACAGCACCTGTGCAGGATCGAACTCATGGTTATCTTCGTTATGAAGCCGAGAACTTCGCATGAGATTTGTAGAATTATAGTTAATGAGAAATAATTGTGCACGAAGGAAGACACGGATGATTGTGTATTGTTAAAGGCCAGAACAGCTGTAGTAAAGCACGTTGCATGCTGTCATGGAATTACAAGGTGAAAATGTTTTAAACATTTCGTAAAATGGGGGAAAACACCGTCAACTAGGAGCAAGTGACGTCAACATCGGGCACACAACAAATTGTTTAGCGCGATTGCGTGATTTCGTGCACGAGTACCTCACGCAACGTTGCCGGAAACAACGCTATCTAAAAGAACGTATTATTATTATTGCTATTATTATTATTATTATTATTATTATTATTATTATTATTATTATTATTATTATTATTATTGTACGTGGCTATCCCAAGCTTTTCATAAACATTATAAAGTGTTTAGGCCTATACGCAAACAACGTAAATCAACTAGACATAAATTGAAAGCTCTCTGATGACTTGATGAGATAGCCATCGATCAGTGTATGCGACAAGTGTGTAGTTTATCGGCGACATTGTTCAACATTTACATTGACAATGTGCTTAAAGAATGAAGAGTTTTGCTGAACTCTGGGTTAAAACAAAAAAATAATAACATATACAGGGTGTAACAAAAGGGTCTCTCAAAATTTTAGGGGAACATTCTTTACATACAGAGAGAGAATGTAAATGTTATTACTAGAGCCCGGATGAACAGGCAAAACGTAAAAAAGGCACAATAAATTCTGAAAAAGGCATAATATATTTCAGCAATAAATTTAAATTATATCAACATAACTCACATTTTTACTTCGTAGTTGACACATGTTGACTTATAAAATACTTTTTTTTCGTGATTAACTGTCTTTTCACAAACCTTACACAACAAAACTGTTCCATCAGTTGAACACATGGACACCAAATTCACTAACGCAAGCATGAGTTTACTTTTAAATGGTTTACTGAATTTAGGCATTCTAGCTAACCAATCTTATACCTTCTGTCACCCGACAATAACTGACTGTTCTTCACAAAACTTTCTCTCCTCTACAATAATAAACACGTGTAGCACAAAATTGTAACAGTAAGATTTTAAAATAAGAAAGAAAACAATTGAAAATGCTACGTGACAACTTCTGTGAGAAGGGGCTTAATATTTAAAATTATAAAGCTGATTGTTGGTATCATGAAGACATATTATATTTGTAACTGTGGACTGTCTATCATTATTCATATTACACCAATAGTATTAAAGCACAATTATTAGCTGATTAAGCACTGAAATAAATTATTTTTATTTACTGTCGTTAATAAAGTGAGTTATTGTTTCACATATTTAAATTTCATACACATTGCATTACATTTAATTAGAAAATTGCAAATAAACAAGAAATATTGCTTTAAATTGAAAAAAGGGCATCTATTATTGAATTAGTAAGAAACACCTTAAAAGGCAAAATAGGGAAAATAAAAATTGGCCCTATCACTTTGATTTACTCCAAATAACATTTATGTCTGTGAAAATAATGATTTACTTCCACCCAATAAAAAAAGCATTTTGCCAAACATCCGGGCTCTAGTTATTATGCTTGCAAGTCATAGAATATTAGCATAGTTCAGAAAAAGTGCTCTATCAAGTAAATGAACCGTTTTCGGACCGGTGTTCACATAACATACTTTCATCCTCTGTGTGTGAAAAATGCTTTCCTAAAGTTTTGACATACATTTTTTTATTTGTTATTTTATGCTGCTTTATCAGCTGCTATGGTTATCTAGCGTCTGAATGAGACGAAGATGTTAATGCCTGCGAAATGAGTCCAAGGTCCAGCGCTGAAAGTTACCCAGCATTTGTTCTTAATGGGTTTAGGGAAAACCTCAGCCAGGTAATTTCTCCCAATCAGAATTTGAACCCGGGCCTTCCCGTTTCACGGTCAGACATACTAACCGTTACTCCACAGCGGTGGTCCCTTTTTGTTACATCCTGTATAAATGCATAGCGGATAGACTGCTTAGTTGGTAGAGCAACCGGCTACGGACTGGAAGTCCTCGGTTCAGTCCCTGGTGACTGGATTTTTCTTGTTGCCAGAGCTTCCAGAACGGCCCCAAGGCTTACTCAGCTTTCTATGAAATAGAGTATCAGTTCTTTCCTAGGCGTGAATGATGGTCGGAGCATGATGTCATCTCATTCTAGTGCCAAGATAAAGAAAGCAGGAAACTCTAACTCCATGGCCCAATGCACCTCAATGGCAGAATTAGGGAATATATTTGCCTTAATATAAATATATTATCATATAATTTTATAAGAATTCGGAGATCAACTTCAACAACCGTGTATAAACTCTCACATATTGCAGAAGATTACAGTTTTAATATCTTCGTAACGTGAATAAAAACAATAATCTTTAAAAGTTAACCCTTCCGAAAGAAAATTTTAATTAATAATAAAATAATTTGTATCTCATTTAACAGAAACTGATACATAAGAAACAAACTGCGTATATTTATAAAAATTATGTATAGCTTGGACTGTAAATTGTATACTAACAAGGGAAGGGTTTCGGCTCGAACAGTAATTTTTGGTTAAAAATTTGTACAGAGGCTTACCTCACAAACGTGACGAAGTCCGTAAAATCATTCATTTGTGTAACTCTCCGTTTGGTTGGTATTACAATATTCTTTAAAAATGTACATGAGGATTCTCTATAAAATGCATGAAACAGCATGGAGCAGAGCAATAAGCACAACACGCAGAAGCAACACCTGAACAATCTTCTGAACCACACTCCAGTGCTGAAAAATCAAATGCCACCTGAATTACATTTTTGAAGTCTGAGACTTGTTCAGGATTCACGTAACCAGCTGACTGCCAGGAATACTGAAGCATAGGGCGGTACACTGGAGCAGACAACTGGTTATGAGTAACAGAGTGCATTTTCATTATAAACACTCGATTTCCCAAGTTAAGTTCTGGATTCTCAGCAAGAGTCCTTATGTAATCTGTTATCCTCCGAGCATATATTTTGTATTGTCTAAGGAAATAGATATCCAGAGGCTGGAAATATTTATTTTTTTTTTTTAGGTGGGATGATCATACATTCCATGTCCTAGCCTTGGAATGATTCATTTATTAAGGTTGTGTCCTTGTGCGCATTCAATGACTCACACAACAGTGTACATTTTTGATTAGCTGCAATATTTTCAGACAGAACGTTGGAGAAAAATGTTCTTAAATGGGCTCTAGACATTTTACCACTCGCACTAGCTTCTAGGCTGGGCTAGGCTTACGGGTAAGGTGTCCCATCCCCGTAACTTGTGCAGTGCTCTCCCCACCCCTCAACTTGTACAGTGCTCTAACAGACAAACCACACATTACACAAACGAATGCTTTTGGGACCTTTACAGAGATGTAAAGATGGGTCTGTATACAAATTTTGGATACGAAATTCCTGTTCGAGCCGAAACCCTTCCCTTGTAAGACAACGACGTCAACAAACGAATAACAACGAAATTTTCAGCTACAAAAAATTTATTGGCCTAAATTTTGACATATTAAATGAAGAACTACCACAAGACTACTTATGACTTTTAAGGAACCCGGAGGATTTTAAAACAGTTGTATGTATAGCCTATTGCAATCATTTGATTCGCCAGACGCAGTTTCGGTAATAGGGAACAAACCCAACAGTTGAGTGTGGACTCGAAGAGCAAGGCCGCATGGAACCTGCGGCGCCGGGGTGTGCTGTATCGATTGGACCGGCAATTCATTTCACCCGTGTACAAACAGAATTCATTGGCCGCGTGTTGCGCATGCAGGAGGCTCATTACGGCGATCGGCATGCAGCCCGCAGCGCACTGCCAATTATTGCTCATAGCACAGAAGAAAGTTGCCATGGAAATGTGAAACAAGACGAGGCAGATCTCTGCGATTGGAATACATCAGTGTAAATAGAAAATTAAACATATAGTAAATTTTAAAAATTGCTATGGAAATATATAATAATAGGAGATAGTTACATTGCTGTTGTTTAATTGGAATGCTAAATTTATAGCATGTTTTGAACATCAATGGAATTACAGAACAAGAGAAGGTAGATTTGTCGGTAACATTTAAATATTCGAACTGAGTTTTGATAAAGCTGAACATAAAATACATATATCATATCATATCATATCATATCATATCATATCATATCATATCATATCATATCATATCATATCATATATCATATCATATCATATCATATCATATCATATCATATCATATCATATCATATCATATCATATCATGTCATGTCATGTCATGTCATATCATATCATATCATATCATATCATATCATATCATATCATATCATATCATATCATTAACACTGGTTTATGAATACGAAAGACGTTAGTTCGCTGACCAGGTTCGGGTCGTCCAAGAGCTACAAATCCAAATGAAGACAGGTATATGGTGTTGAGAGTATAAGGGTGCTATTCATAGACATTTCGTTAGCCCGTGCTACGAGCGTGCTAAACTAGCCCCGGCTAGTTACTTGTACAGGATTCATATCATATCATATATCATATATCATATCATATCATATCATATCATATCATATCATATCATATCATATCATATCATATCATATCATATCATATCATATCATATCATATCGTATCGTATCATATATCATATCATATCATATCATATCATATCATATCATATCATATAATATCGTATCGTATCGTATCGTATCATATCATATCATATCATATCATATCATATCATATCATATCATATCATATCATATCATATCATATCATATCATATCATATCATATCATTTCATATCATGTCATGTCATGTCATATCATATCATATCATATCATATCATATCATATCATATCATATCATATCATATCATATCATATCATTAACACTGGTTTATGAATACGAAAAACGTTAGTTCGCTGATCATCCACGGAAGCCCGCACTAAGAATGTCTAAGAATACGGCACTAAGGAACTATAACACCAGAGTCTCGGTTCATGGCTGCGTGGTTTAAAGTGATATATATATTTGAAGCTCATATTCCGTAACTTTATGTTTTCTATATAAAAATTCCGAAAAGACTAAGTATATGATTATGTCTCGTGACCAGAATATTGTGCGAAATGGAACTACAAAAATTGGAGACTTTCCTTCGAAGAGGTTGAAAAATTCAAATATCTTGGAGCAACAGTAACAAATATAAATGACACTCGGGAGGAAATTAAACGCAGAATAAACATGGGAAATGCGTGTTATTATTCGGTTGAGAAGCTTTTGTCTTCTAGTCTGCTAGTCTCTGAAAATTAGAATTTATAAAACAATAATTATATAGTTGTGAAACTTGGACTCTCACTTTGAGAGAGGAATAGAGGTTAAGGATGTTTGCGAATAAGGTTCTTAGAAAAATATTTGGGGCTAAGAGGGATGAAGTTACAGGAGAATGGAGAAAGTTACACAACACAGAACTGCGCGCATTGTATTCTTCACCTGACATAATTAGGAACATTAAATCCAGGCGTTTGAGATGGGCAGGGCATGTAGCACGTATGGGCAAATCCAGAAATGCATATAGAGTGTTAATTGGAAGGCCGGAGGGAATAAGACCTTTGGGGAGGCCGAGACGTAGATGGAAGGATAATATTAAAATGGATTTCAGGGAGGTGGGATATGATGGTAGGGACTGGATTAATCTTGCTCAGGATAGGGAACGATGGCGGGCTTATGTGAGGGCGGCAATGAACCTTCGGGTTCTTTAAAAGCCATTAGTAAGTAAGTATATAAAATGCATCTTTTCTAACTTTCTACCCATCTGAATTTGTCTCCGGGAAGCACACCTCTTTGATACAACATTGGTTACGTCAAAAGATTCGTTACTTTCTTGAAACCGGTCTAAAAATTACTAGAATTGCCTGTTGAATTACTGACAAATGCGAAATATTGTTGCGGACGTGTGAAATATCCACACGCAGTGCTGCGAGCAGGAAAGAAGTTTGGTTATCGGGAAGTATCGACTATCGCATAATTCAGGCAGAATTCGATATCGAGTTCCAGACTCGCAGATTCCCCAGCGGAAGACCAAGTTTCACAACTCACTGCCTTCCGGGTTCGCAACTTCCGGACGCGTTTAGTTGAATGGTTGAGCGCAACAACTCAGCCACGTTCGCGAAGTGAAAGCCATTCCTTTTGCAGGCCATTAATATTAGTAATACTAATGGCAAAATTATTAATATTACTAATTTTAACTAAAAGAAACTTTGTAATTTCTATTAAATTACAGTTGTATATTTTAAACTGGTTATTTTACGACGCTGTAACAACATCTCAAGTTATTTAGCGTCCGAATGAAATGAAGGTGATAATACCGGTGAAATGAGTCCGGAGTCCAGCACCGAAAGTTACCCAGCATTTGCTCGTATTGGGTTGAGAGTAAACCATGGAAAAAACCTCAACCAGATAACTAACCCCGATCGGGATTCGAACCCGGGCCACCTGGTTTTGCGGCCAGACGCGCTGACCGTTACTACACAGGTGTGGACGTTAAACATTATTGTCTGTAGCGATCTACATATCTCGTTCATGCCACAGTTTTTTTTTTTTTGGGTATTCCTATATTTCTTTTCCCTACCGGTTTATAATTCTTAAAATGAAATGGTAGTCTGTCTATGTTCATTCTCTGTACATGGCTAATCCACTTGGTTTTATACTCTTTAGTTTTATCGTTCAGATTATATATATATATATATATATATATAATCTTACTAATCTTACTAATAAAAACCCTATATACAGACGTTTAACTGTCTTATACTTATACAATGAGTAGCGCGTTTATAAATCGTGAGTAAATTCCTTACTAATAATCACTACATACGTCGTGTATAACAGTATAACTGTTAACACAGCTACGCCATAGTTTCGTCATTACTTCGTTACGAAGGGTAATACTGGGTGTTCATTTCAAAGTGTGTCATGACGTCACTGTTGTTGGGTCACCGATTTGAAGCGAGTTTCAGTTTATTAGTATTAGTATTATTAGTATTTATTTATTTAACCTGGTAGAGATAAGGCCGTCAGGCCTTCTCTGCCCCTCTACCAGGAGATTCCAACTACAATATCAACAATAAAATTACAATTATATGTTAGAGAAGTTGCCTATTATTTAAGGCGTTCTTCAATCTGAACTTGAGAACGTGTACGGTATAACTTGAACGTTGTAGCAACAGATGGCGGTCTGTACGGTCTGTGTGCTACCATAACCTCTTTCGAACTGTGTTTTGCGCCGGCAAGTCGTACGCAGGGTATTTGTTATCATCGGTTGCGTACGGTAACATCCCACAACACAAATCAAATGCTCCGTGTCCATGTTGACCGTCGAAGTTAATGTCAACAAATACGTAAGTAATCGTCTTAACCCTCTCCCCATATCCCGACAGTATGTATTTCCAAACAGTTCACATTCCTGCCACTACCGGCGTTACCGTACGTATCGGCACGTACTCTACAGAATGAACGCCGTACTTGCTAGCCAACTTCTCTGCCTCTTAGATTATACACCTGAGCTGCGGAAGTGTAGGAAGATTGAATTCTCTAGACTCATCAGCTAGCCACATGACGGCATACAGCGAGCCAAGACACATTTTGAACTGAACACCCAGTAGAATATCTGAGGTTCTCTACTGCATCCGGTAGAGCGCAGTGTGGCGTGTTATATATCGATAGTACAACTGGCTCTAATCGATTACCACACTACAATTTTGTCAAAGAGTACAAGCTACAGCAATACTATTCTAATAATTCTATGGTCTTTTTGTTTTGTTCTTCTGTGGTTACAAGGTAAACATCATCATAAAATGACAGTCGATACGAACAGCTGTTAGAGGGGCTGCCATTTTTTTTCTATATACAACGCTTAAACAAGGGGTTTCGTGTATATAACTACTGCAAAACAATTCCCATTGTATAGTTACAGCCTGTTTATACGTCCATAGCTTATTCACGGTTTATTAGTAACGTTTTCTGTCTCAACGCTGCATAAGTCTCGTATAAAAACTATACACTGTTTATTAGTAAGACTGATAATATATATATATATATATATATATATATATATATATATAAATTAAAACATTGCGACGTTTTGTTCAGTGATCTCAGGATTGATTCCGCTCAGAAACTGCAGCGTGTTCATAACGCGTGCGTCCATTTCATTTGTAATGTTTGATACTATGATCATATCTCACCTTTTTTCGAGAAGTTATCATGGCTTAGGTTACATGAGAGGAGAAATCTGCACTCACTTTCTCTCTTATATCGAATTATGCACACTTCATCCCCCTATTATTTATTCGCTCGTTTTCATACTCTCTCTCGTTATCGTAATATTAATACTCGATCACAACGCGATAATACGCTAGAAATTCCACTTCACACATCATCTCTGTATTCCTCATCTTTCACTGTTGCTACCTCTCGTCACTGGAACTCTCTGCCGCCTGAAGTCAAGGGCTGCCGAACATTGAAATATTTCAAATCCAAGTTATAAAATTATCTTATGACGAGTTGCCAAACTAACTTACTATTATGACAAGTGTTGTATTGCATGTTTCCACGTATTCACATTTTTTATGTTCTAGTGATATTTAACTTATTTTATATTTTTGTTTTTATATTTTCCAATAATGGTATATCTATAATGTGATAAGTTGAGCTATATATAATCATAATTTTCCTTACTGTGTATACTTAAAGGTATTGTATTCATTGTATGTCTTGTACTGCACTATTTTGTTGCTATTATTATTATTATTATTATTATTATTATTATTATTATTATCATCATCATTACTATTCTTATTTTTTATCATTATTATTATTATTACTATTATTGTTATTATTATTATTATTATTATTATTATTATTATTATTATTATTATTATCAATAATTGTCTTATTTTTTATACTTTGTATGTCTAATTTATTTTGACCTGCTGTTCACATTTTATTACGCTTTTTTCTTTCTGTCTGTATGTTATATATTATGTCTGATTTCTACTTACTTGTTTACATTTATTATTATTATCTTATTCAGTTTTGTGTGTAAAATTGTAGTGTACTTTGTAAATTTGTAATTTTTTTGTAACGCAGTTTTACTCCTGGTTGAGTGTTAGAGAAGGCCGTATGGCCTTAACTCTGCCAGGTTAAATAAATCATTATTATTATTATTATTATTATTATTATTATTATTATATACTGTATATATAATATTCCTTTCTTATGTCTTCATTTCTATCTTGACCTATGGTACCTAAATATAAGCTAACCAAAACAAGGAATAATTATTTTATTATGTCTTTAAAATTCTCAAATAAATTTCCTTCTTGTTTCCAATCTGGAAATCATGAACTAAGATATAATGAATGTTCCCTGAAAGTTTGAAGTTTTTCTGATGAGTAGAAACTGAGAAAACATGCATTTTGTACAGAAAATATAAACATACGGAAAATGACCTTCAAAATTTGTATTACATCCCAGTTGCATATCATGGGTTGTTACAATATTTTTTTTCTCTTTAAAAGTGAACACTGTATATTTTTCATATTCCGTTGGGAAGAGGAAACTCCAGAGGGTATATTGCAGTAAAAATCAAAATTGAAAATTTTCTGTATATTTTAAAAAATGATCTTCAAAATGTTTCGTTACATTCCAGCTGCATATGGCGGATTGTTACAAAAATATCTGTTTAGGAGTGAGTAGTGTTTATTTTTCATATATTGTGGAAAGAGGAAATTTAGGAGAATATAATACAGTAAAAAAAAATGAAAATGTTCGCTGTTTTTCAAATGAAGATGAATGATTTATGAACTTACTAAGCTTAAAGTAACATTTATTATGATATGCGTATTGCAAACAATGACAGAAGTACAAATTAGCCTGGAATAGTAGATACAATATTATGGACGTATGAGCCACAATAAAATTGGGGTTAAATTGGAATGTCAGGGGCCTACTCATGACTGCGGGATTTGACTAGCAAATAATCCATTGCTGTCATTCAAAAAGATTTACAAGATGTAGAAGTTAATGTTCGGTACGATTTCATATCACTTTTTATTTATTATCGTATTTCTTGGAAGAAATTAAGCTGGGCAAACAGTCGAGAGCGAGATTAATGTATGGAGTTGCTTAAAAATATTGAAAGATTATGTTTTATCAGAATTTCAAAATTATTACATCGAAACGCCTTATCTTCTAGCTTGATGGTGTCACACTTCATATTTAACATCTGTAAAGGAACTACAACAGTTGGGAAACGCAACTTAAGCAACTTCATATTATTGCCCATGATACATTCAATCAATAGATCGTCCCTCATTTATGTAGTTTTAATTTAATGTTATTTTATTTATTATTTCAATAACAATATGGCCGCTTTTACAACGGAAGAAGTGACTGGATGACGTCAATAAAAAAAAAGAATTGATTGTAGAATAGGCCATTTTAATATTTACATGCCTTATTTCGTACCAATTTTTATTGTTTTCAATAATTTAACGTCCATCTGTCGAATTTTAATGTGGCCTATGTTCTTCTCCGGGTTATGAAGGTTAAATGTGCCAATTTTGGCAAATATCCGTCAAAGCGTGTAGATTTGTATTGAGTACATACATACATACATACATACATACATACATACATTCATACATACATACATACATACATTCATACATACATACATACATACATACATACATACATACATACATACATACGTACGTACGTACGTACAGTTGTCAAAAGAAAAACTGGCCGCTCTCTAGACACAAAGTTTCCTTCGGGTATCTCCGCTACAGTTCGGAGACAGGTGATGTTACATGTTGTTGGACCACGTGGCCTGATATCTACAGACAGAATAAAAGTTTTTGCGTCTTAATCTGTAGCGTAATGGTAGTGTTTCGGGCAAGTGTTCGTGAAGTCGTGCGTTCGAGGAAAGTCTAATACTTTTTATGTTTTTTTTTTAGGAGAGAGAGAAAATATAATTGCTCCTGGTTCTTTTATGACTGTTTTAGTAATTTACATCAGGTTCATGAATGTATTATGCCATGACTTTGTCATTATTTATTATGACATTATGGCTGCAAATGGAAAGAAAGATTATATTCTCAACAAATATATCTTTCGTGGTATAAACAAAACAAACTTAGAGGCATCTGCCTTAAAAATTAAAACAATTAAAAATTAAAAAAAAAAAAAAACAAAAAGCCACGATATAATATTTGGTTCATGTTTGGTTCATCTCGATCACATTTTGCAGTCGAGTGGGCATGGAATCGACTAGTGTTTTCAAATACCGATTGTTCTCAGCCACGGCATCTCAGGCATCCTGGACGAGCTTCCACATATCATAGGGCGTCTTGGAGGAGGATTGGGCCAATTTTTCCGCATATGCTTCTTTACTTGGGCCCACATATTCTCCAAAGGGTTCAAGTCCGGAGAGCGACGAGGCCAATCTATCAATTAGATATTCTTTCTCCTCGCAAACCAGTCCCGAATCAATTGAGATGTGTGGACTGGATGAATTGAAGACTTCCAGCAATATATAAAAACCTTGCATGAAGAACCATATAGCGTTCCAGCAATCGTTGATATTTGTGCTGGTTAAATTTCCCGCGAATACGATGGATTGTGCCCACTCCACGACGAGAAATTCACCCCCAACACGACACAGATACTCTACCACTGCGGGCACGCATGGCAGCGTATCTGTGGTCGAATCGGGTATCAGGAGGACGATATACAAGAGTGGGACCTTCCCTTGTAGTAGGAAAGGTGACTTCATCAAAAAAGATTACCCTTTTCCAATCCCGATCACCATTTCCCACTGCAAAGACTAAACGCTCCTCTATATGCTCTTTCTTATGAACTTCCCTAGGAATGGCGCGTCGAGATCTCAAATTGGCAGCCCTTAAACGATTTCTCACGGTCTGGTCGTGGCCAGGGAAATTAACAACTGCCTTCAAAGTAGCAGCGGTATGAAAGGGATTCCTTTCAAGCTCTACCACTAATCTGGTGTCCTGTTGTGGTGTTGAAATTTTCCTTCTACCACTCCCAGTTATTCGGCCAAAAATTGCCGAGCGTTGATAATTTTGCACCCATCTCCGCGATGTCCTTTCTGAAATGTTGAAACGCCTACCTGCCTCGTATGCCGAAAAACCAAGATGAATCAGAGCCCGTATTTTACTTTCATTCGTTCCTGCACCTCTTTGTGGAGCCATGTCAGTCAAAGTCGCAGGCAGAAATGGCGTCGTGGTTTCCTTAGAGAATTATCCTCTACCTAGGTCTTAAAATAACAGCAAAACATTCATTATACTAAAAATATATATTCTCCAATTAGGAAATAATAATATAAATACTTGCTAGAGTCTTATTAATAACTATATCATTTTCAAACATAAAGTCCACATAATTAAGAAGAATATAATTATTTCATAATCTCGACCTCAGTGTCATAATTTGTTTTCGAAAGATTTGTATTGAACTGTATCCACACAATACGACCTTAATCATTGCTGCTGTTGCAGCTGGTATTACAACTATAAATATTATTGTCATAAACGTAACCTTTTTATATCATTATTAAATATTCAGAATATAATCTAAATGAATATTCAGTTGTAGTGTTTCTGACAATGCGTTGAATTACGCTAAAACCAGGTAAATAACATAGCTCAGGCGGAAGAACGTAGGAACGTTGGACGTCGGGGAAGTCGGAATCCAAATGTCAACGTAACAGGCTCAAATCCTCGTGACTCCTTTCCAATTTATTATGTTACAGATAGTATAATGTAATAATATAACAATATAAGAAGAAAAAACTATGACTCGTATTAGGCAGCTGTATTGCTCTAAACCTAACATTAAATTTATATTACTTATATCGCTAACGAACGAGAACAGAATACAAATGATAATTTGAATATTATTTATATCGCTAACGAACGATAACAGAATACAAATGATAATTGAATATTATTTATATCGCTAACGAACGATAACAGAATAGAAATGATAATTTGAATTTTATTTATATCGCTAACGAACGATAACAGAATACAAATGATAATTTGAATATTATTCATGTCGCTAAAGAACGATAACAGAATATAACAAATTATAACTTGAATATTATTCATATCGCTAAAGGAACGATTAAATATAAATAACTTGAATAGGGTGAACTAGGGTCTGTCGGACAGTCGGGCATGTTGGACACTCCGTACTTTAACGTGTTACCACGCCACTTGTGGGCACTACATTCAGCTAGAAGTCAATGAAGGAAGTAGGCACGAGTGGGGTTACTTCCGTCATTGACTTCTAGCTGAATGTGGTGCCCACAACTGGCGTGGCAACACGTTAAAGTACAGAGTGTCCAACATGCCCGACTGTCCAACAGACCTTAGTTTACCCTATTATTCATATCGATAAAGAACGATAAAAATACAAATGATAATTTGAATAATAATAATAATAATAATAATAATAATAATAATAATAATAATAATAATAATAATAATAGAGTATTTATATCGCTAAAGAACGGTTAAAAATGAAATGAACACTTGAATAAGGCCCAAACTCACAATATTCGAATCATTAAGCGACCACTCTACTGCTGGTCTACGAGACGTAGGTGTGGAATAATTCCATAGTTCCGGAACTGCTTCTAAAAGCATGTGCTTCGTATAACATCGCCGTGACCGGAAGTGGACTTAGAAAATATTCGCTGTTCACGAGTGCGGCCACTTTTTTTTATTATTGTTTATTGGTCGACCAGCAAACTTGCTATACAGACCACTGTTAAATTATGGAATATCACACACAGAATATCATGCTGTGGTTGGCTCTAAAGGCTCCTCTAAGTAATTTAAATTAGTTAATTAATCATTTTGTAAGTTATGCTAATAAAAATATGATAATGATTTCCGTGTTAAATTTATGAAGAGTCGTCAGTATTGCTGAGAAACATATCTTGAGATAGTTTCCTTTTAAGTCTAGATGGCTGACAAGATCTTGCTCCAATGTTATATTTCCCAGCTCCAGGAACGTCAGGAAGTTTCTTGAAGAAGGATTTTGATATTGTGTGGATGTATTGTTCTAGTGGAAGAATTCCCAATTCTTGATGCAGTTGTTGAACTTTTTTTTTTGAAACTGTACATAATGCACGTATGTGCATAAACGTAGAATTGGAAAAATAAATAAAAACAACTTACAAAAAAAATAATATTTCGAGGGTTCAAGTTTTTCATTCATGGTTCACCTTATATTATCGTTTTCATTTTGCTATAGCTATGATAGATGTCTCTGTAATTCCGAAAATTGTATGCTTGGGAGTTCCTCTAGAATTTGTCTCCTGGTATTAGGAGTACGGTATAGTATAATGGAAGAGGAGATATTAGAATTTAGTTTCTGAACGGAACCAAACATTAAATTCTACATAGTTTGCAATTGATAACATTTCTAGGCTTCTAGAAGACACGTTTAGGTCGAGTACACCAATTGCCTACAAATACATAATCAGTTATCGTATTTTTCCGATAGGAGACACTAACGTAGATTCTACATACATGTAATCGAAAGCTCACGAACTATCTTCAAATACATCTTTTCTCAATCGAAGTTCCTTGCAATCGATACCATTTCTAGGCATGTAGTACAAAAGTTTAGGTGAAGCATACCAATTAATGCCTCCAAATATCTCTTTACTGATTGCGTATTCCTTCCGTTTTCTAGATTCCCTGTCAGAAAGGTAGATAGCAGCAATCGTCCTATACACGTATTACACACATTTTAAAATAAAATACTCTATTCCACTTACATTAAATGCTGATATACTTTGGGGTTTTATCTAACAAGATAATCCTTCCACTTTTGAAATCTGTCTTTATTGTCAAATTCCTAAGTTTAGACTACTCCTATTATTATTTATTCTCTGGGACCCTGAAGTGATCTTCGTTCCTTTACCTATATACGTAGAAATAATCTAACAAGCTATTGACGGCTGACGAAAGGGGGTTTTCTTTCTTTTTAATAATAATAATAATAATAATAATAATAATAATAATAATTAGCGAAGTTAGTGGGCTAATTGTGGAGGCTTTCTCTCTCACGGTTGTCTGAAAAGAGAACAATGCGTTCGTTTTTATTCAATACAACTATTATAATACCATACACGTAACATACGATTCCCTGTATAGCATTGATCTTTCTTTTTCCTAATAACGTATGATAATGCAATAAATTATACATATATTAAATTCATATAAATGATCTTATCCAGTTATTCCCAGCATTTTAAAAAATTTAAAAGTATTGGCCCGTGTTCACATCCTCGTGCTAAAATTGAAATTTTGGGAAAACTCGCCTAAATCTTACCACAGTAAATCAGTCCCTCGGTATAATATTAACGAATAAAACAAAATAAATGGCGAACTGCAGCTTTAACAGCGTCTGTATATGATACAATAAGATTATGTCATTTCCATTTCTAATAACTCATGTATTATATATCCATATATATTTGTAAGTACGTTTCGGCTTACAATCAAACCACATTAACTCAAAAATATTAGTTCTGACAGGAAGGCGTGTATTATTGTGTACATAAAATATTTGCATAAACTTAGAATTGGAAAATAAATAAAAACAACTTACAAAAAAATAATATTTTGAGGGTTCAATTTTTTTTGATTCATGGTTCACCTTATATTATCGTTTTCATTTTGCTATTGCTGTAATAGATGTCTCTGTAATTCCGAAAATTGTGTGCTTGGGAGTTCCTCTAGAATTTGTCTCCTGGTATTAGGTGTAGGGTATAGTATAATGGAAGAGGAGGTATTAGAATTTAGTTTCTGAACGGAACCAAACATTAAATTCTACATAGTTTGCAATTGATAACATTTCTAGGCTTCTAGAACACACGTTTAGGTCGAGTACACCAATTGTCTACAAATACATTCTCAGTTATCGTGTTTTTCCGATAGGAGACACTAACTTAGATTCTACATACTTGTAATCGAAAGGTTACGATTAGAGGAGCCTTTAGAGCCAACCTCAGCATGATATTCTGCATGTGATATTCCATCATTTAACAGTGGTCTGTATAGCAAGTTTGCTGGTCGACCAATATTAAACATAAAAAAAAGCTTACGAACTATCTTCAAATACATCTTTTCTCAATCTAAGTTGCTTGCAATCGATACCATTTCTAGGCATGTAGAATAAAAGGTTAGGTCAAGCATACCAATTAATGTCTCCAAATACCCCTTCACTGATTGCGTATTCCTTCCGTTTTCTAGACTCCCTGTTGGAACGGTAGATAGCAGCAATCGTCCTATATACCTGTTACACACATTTTAAAATAAAATACTCTATTCCCCTTACTTTAAATACTGATAAACTTTGGCGTTTTATCTAACAAGATTATCCTTCCATTTTTGAAATCTATCTTCATTGTTAAATTCCTATGTTTAGACTACTCCTATTATTATTTATTCTCTGGGACCCTCAAGTGATTTTCGTTCCTTTACCTATATACGTAGAAATAATCTTATAAGCTACTGGCGGCTGTCGAAAAGGGGTCTTGGCGGGGTTGACTAGTGTGCCTAGGCTGTCTGAAAAGAGAACGAAGCGTTTGTTTTTATTCAATACGTCTATTATAATATCATACACGTAACATACGATTCGCTGTATGGCATTAATCTTTCTTTTTCCTAATAATGTATGACAATGCAATAAATTATACAGAAATTAAATTCATATAAATGATCTTATCCAGTTATTCCCACTTTTTTTGAAATTAATAGTATTGGCCCGTGTTCACATCCACGTGCTAAAATTGAAATTTTGGGAAAACTCGCCTAAATCTTACCACAGTAAATCTGTCCCTCAGTATAATATTAACGAATAAAACAAAATAAATGGCGATCTGCAGCTTTAACAGATTCTTCATGTGATACAATAAGATAATGTCATTTCCATTTCTAATAACTCTTCTTCTTCTTCTTCTTCTTCTTCTTCTTCTTCTTCTGCCTTTCCAAGGATTGGGGTTTATCCCGTTCCGCGCCAAAGACATTTATTTCTAAAAAACTCATGTATTATAATATATTCATATAGATTTGGAATTACGTTTCGGCTTACAATCAAAGCACATTAACTCAAAGATATTAGTTCTGACAAGAAGGCGTGTATTATTATGAACATGAAATATTTGCATAAACGTAGAATTGGAAAAATAAATAGAAACAACTTACAAAAAAATAATATTTTGAGGGTTCAATTTTTTCATTCCTGGTTCACCTTATATTAACGTTTTCATTTTGCTATTGCTCTGATAGATGTCTCTGTAATTTTGAAAATTGTGTGCTTGGGAGTTCCTCTAGAATTTGTCTCCTGGTATTAGGAGTACGGTATAGTATAATGGAAGAGGAGGTATTAGAATTTAGTTTCTTAACGGAATCAAACATTAAATTCTACATAGTTTGCAATTGATAACATTTCTAGGCTTCTAGAACACGTTTAGGTCGAGCACACCAATTGTCTACAAATACATTCTCAGTTATCGTGTATTTCCGATAGGAGACACTAACTTAGATTCTACGTACTTGTAATCGAAAGCTCACGAACTATCTTCAAATACATCTTTTCTCAATCTAAGTTCCTAGCAATCGATACCATTTCTAAGCATTTAGAACAAAAGTTTAGGTCAAGCATACCAATTAATGTCTCCAAATATCTCTTCACTGATTGCGTATTCCTTCCGTTTTCTAGATTCCCTGTCAGAACGGTAGATAGCAGCAATCGTCCTATATACCTATTACACACATTTTAAAATAAAATACTGTAATCCTCTTACTTTAAATACTGATATACTTTGGCATTTTATCTAACAAGATTATCCTTCCATTTTTGAAATCTATCTTCATTGTTAAATTCCTATGTTTAGACTACTACTATTATTATTTATTCTCTGGGACCCTCAAGTGATCTTCGTTCCTTTACCTATATACGTAGAAGTAATCTAACAAGCTGTTGGCGGCTGTCGAAAGGGGGTCCTCTTTAAAAATAATTATTGGGGTTATTGTGGAGGCTTTCTCTCTCATGATTGATTAGTGTACCTAGCCCGTCCGAAAAGTGAACGAAGCGTTCGTTTTTACTCAATACGTCTTTTAATGTAAAATACACGTAACATACGATTCGCTGTATGGCATTAATCTTTCTTTTTCCTAATAATGTATCATCCCTCGGTATAATATTAACGAATAAAACAAATGGCGCTCTGCAGCTCTAACAGAGTCTTCATGTGATGCAGTAAGATAATGTCATTTCCATTACAATCAAAGCACATTAACTCAAAAATACTAGTTCTGACAAGAAGGCGTGTATTATTATGTACATAAAATATTTGCATAAACGTAGAATTGGAAAAATAAATAGAAACCACCTACAAGCAATTTGTTTTTCAGGGTTCAAATTTTTCATTCATGGTTCACCTTATATTATCGTTTTCATTTTGCTATTGCTCTGATAAATATCTGTGTAATTCCGAAAATTCTGTGCTTGGGAGTTCATCTAGAATTTGTCTCCTAGTATTAGGAATACGGTATAGTATAATGGAAGAGGAGGTATTAGAATTTAGTTTCTTAACGGCACCAACATTAAATTCTACATAGCTTGCAATTGATAACATTTCTAGGCTTGTAGAACACACGTTTAGGTCGTGTACACCAATTGCCTACAAACACATTCTCAGTTATCGTGTTTTTCCGATAGGAGACACTAACTTAGATTCTACATGCATGTAATCGAAAGCTCACGAACTATCTTCAAATACATCTTTTCTCAATCTAAATTCCTTGCAAACGATACAATTTCTAGGTATTTAGAACAAAAGTTTAGGTCAAGCATACCAATTAATGTCTCCAAATATCTCTTCACTGATTGCGTATTCCTTCCGTTTCTAGATTCCCTGTCAGAACGGTAGATAGCAGCAATCGTCCTATATACCTATTACACACATTTTAAAATAAAATACTCTATTCCTCTTACTTTAAATACTGATATACTTTGGCGTTTTATCTAACAAGATTATCCTTCCATTTTCTGAAATCTATCTTGATTGTTAAATTCCTATGTTTAGACTACTACTATTATTATTTATTCTCTGGGACCCTCAAGTAATCTTCGTTCCTTTACCTATATACGTAGAAGTAATCTAACAAGCTATTGGCGGCTGGTGAAAGGGGGTTGTTCTGTAATAATAATAATAATAATAATAATTGAGGTTATTGTGGAGGCTTTCTCTCTCATGGTTGACTAGTGTACGCAGCCCGTCCGAAAAGTGAACGAAGCGTTCGTTGTTACTCAATACGTCTATTATACTGGGTGTTCAGTTCAAAATGTGTCATGGCTCGCTGTATGCCGTCATGTGGCTAGCTGATGAGCCTAGAGAATTCAATCTTCCTACACTTCCGCAGAGGTGTATAACCTAAGAGGCAGAGAAGTTGCCTAGGAAGTACCCTAGATCGTATATGTAACAGATAACTCCTCGCTACGTTAAAATCGGCAGCACTTTGAAGAGAACAACCGCCAGGATCGCCACCCGTCCGCCGTAAACGAACACGAGATGGCAGCACAGTCGCTAATGCAATTCAAATGGGAATTATGACATGACTCCTTATGTAACAACTAGATGGCAGCGTAGTAAACATGACAAAAGTTGTTCACCTCAAAGCCTATAAGCCCGAAATATCTGTTACATATATGATCTAGGAGGGTACGTACCGATACGTACGGTAATGCCAGTAGTGGCAGGAATGTGAACTGTTTGGAAATACGTACCGTCGGGATATGGGGAGAGGGTTAAGACGATTACTTACGTATTTGTTGACATTAACTTCGACGGTCAACATGGACACAGAGCATTTGATTTGTGTTGTGGAATGTTACCGTACGCAACCGATGATAACAAATACCCTGCGTACTACTTGCCGGCGCAAAACACAGTTCGAAAGAGATTATGGTAGCACACAGACCGTACAGGCCGCCATCTGTTGCTACGACGTTCAAGTTATACCGTACACGTTCTCAAGTTCAGATTGAAGAACGCCTTAAATAATAGGCAACTTTTCTAACATATAAACTGAAACTCGCTTCAAATCGGTGACCCAACAACAGTGACGTCATGACACACTTTGAAATGAACATCCAGTAGTATCATACACGTAACATACGATTCGCTGTATGGCATTAATCTTTCTTTTTCCTAATAACGTATGATAATGCAATAAATTATACATATACTAAATTCATATAAATGATGTTTGTCCAGTTATTCCCAGTTTTTAAAAATTAATGGTATTGGCCCGTGTTCACATACACGTGCTAAAATTTAAATTTTGAGAAAACTCGCCTTAATCTTACCACAGTAAATCAGTCCCTCGGTATATTATTAACGAATAAAACAAATGGCGCTCTGCAGCTCTAACAGAGTCTTCATGTGATACAATAAGATAATGTCATTTCCATTACAATCAAAGCACATTAACTGAAAAATACTGGTTCTGACAAGAAGGCGTGTATTATTATGTACATAAAATATTTGCATACACGTAGAATTGGAAAAATAAATAGAAACAACTTACAAGAAATAATATTTTCAGGGTTCAAGGTTTTCATTCATGGTTCACCTTATATTATCGTTTTCATTTTGCTATTGCTCTGATAGATGTCTCTGTAATTCCGAAAATTGTGTGCTTGGGAGTTCCTCTAGAATTTGTGTCCTGGTATTAGGAGTACGGTATAGTTTAATGGAAGAGGAGGTATTAGAATTTAGTTTCTCAACGGAACCAAACATTAAATTCTACATAGTTTGCAATTGATAAAATTTCTAGGCTTGTAGAAACACGTTTAGGTCGAGTACACCAATTGTCTACAAATACATTCTCAGTTATCGTGTTTTTCTGATAGGCGACACTAACTTGGATTCTACATACATATAATCGAAAGCTCACGAACTATCTTCAAATACATCTTTTCTCAATCTAAGTTCCTTGCAATCGATACCATTTCTAGGCATTTAGAACAAAAGTTTAGGTCAAGCATACCAATTAATGTCTACAAATATCTCTTCACTGATTGCGTATTCCTTCCGTTTTCTAGATTCCCTGTCAGAACGGTAGATAGCAGCAATAGTCCTATATACCTATTACACACATTTTAAGATAAAATACTGTATTCCTCTTACTTTAAATGCTGATATACTTTGGCGTTTTATCTAACAAGATTATCCTTCCATTTTTGAAACTATCTTCATTGTTAAATTCCTATGTTTATACTACTACTATTATTATTTATTCTCTGGGACCCTCAAGTGATCTTCGTTCCTTTACCTATATACGTAGAAGTAATCTAACAAACTATTGGCGGCAGTCGAAAGGGGGTTTTCTTTAATAATAATAGTAATAATTATTATTGGGGTTTTGAGGAGGCTTTCTGTTTGACGGTTGACTAGTGTACCTAGCCCGTCCGAAAAGAGAACGAAGCGTGTGTTTTTATTCAATACGTCTATTATAATATCATACACGTAACATACGATTCGCTGTATGGCATTAATCTTACTTTTTTTTTAATAATGTATCATAATACAATAAATTATACATATATTAAAATCATATAAATGAAATTATCCAATTATTCCCGGTTTTTTAAAAGTTAATAGTATTGGCCCATGTTCACATTCACTTGCTAAAATTGAAATTTCGGGAAAACTCGCCTAAATCTTACCACAGTAAATTAGCCCTTCGGTATAACATTAACAAATGGCCATCTGCAGCTTTAACAGAGTCTTCATGTGATGAAATAAGATAATATAATTTCCATTTCTAATAATTCATGTATTATAATATATTGATATAGATTTGTAAGTACGCTTCGGCTTACAATCAAAGCACATTAACACAAATATATTAGTTCTGACAAGAAGGCGTGTGTTATTATGTACGTGAAATATTTGCATAAACGTAGAATTGGGAAAATAAATAGAAACAACTTAAAAAATAATATTTAGAGGGTTCAAGTTTTTATTCATGGTTCACCTTATATTATCGTTTTCATTTTGGTATTGCTCTGATAAATGTCTCTGTAATTCTGAAAATTGTGTGCTTGGGAGTTCCTCTAGAATTTGGCTGCCGGTATTAGGAGTACGGTATTGTATAATGGAAGAGGAGGTATTAAAATTTAGTTTCTTAACGGAATCAAACATTAAATTCGACATATTTTGCAATTGATAACATTTCTAGGCTTGTAGAAGACACGTTTAGGTCGAGTACACCAATTGTCTACGAATACATCTCAGTTATCGTGTTTTTCCGATAGGAAACACTAACGTAGATTCTACATACATGTAATCGAAAGCTCACGAACTATCTTCAAATACATCTTTTCTCAATCTAAGTTCCTTGCAATCGATACAATTTCTAGGCATTTAGAACAAACGTTTAGGTCAAGCATACCAATTAATGTCTCCAAATATCTCTTCACTGATTGCGTATTCCTTTCGTTTTCTAGATTCCCTGTCAGAACGGTAGATAGCAGCAATCGTCCTATATACCTATTACACACATTTTAAATTAAAATACTCTATTCCCCTTACTTTAAATGCTGATATACTTTGGCGTTTTATCTAACAATATTATCCTTCCATTTCTGAAATCTATCTTCATTGTTAAATTCGTATGTTTAGACTACTATAGTACTATTATTATTTATTCTCTTGGACCCTGAAGTGATCTTCGTTCCTTTACCTATATACGTAGAAATAATCTAACGAGATACTAGCGTAAATGGGTTTCGTTTAATTAGTAAAATAATAAGCGAAGTAAGTGGGTTTATTGTGAAGGCCTGCTCTTTCGCGGTTGTGAATAATAACTAGTGTACAGTTATGAAAAGAAAAAGTTGCTGCCTTCTTGAAACGAAGTTCTCTTCAGGTATCTTCGCTACAATTTGGAGACAGGCATGTTACATATTGTTGGATAGCGTTGCCTCATATCTACTATTATAATAGAAGTATTCTGTGTGTTACCTGTTAGCGTAATGGTATCGTTCCGACCTTTTATTCGTGAGGTCCAG
The DNA here is from genome assembly GCF_040183065.1 of Periplaneta americana. Lineage (NCBI taxonomy): Eukaryota > Metazoa > Arthropoda > Insecta > Blattodea > Blattidae > Periplaneta > Periplaneta americana. The sequence continues at coordinate 12,521,305 of NC_091121.1, forward strand.
CGTTCGAATACAATCTCGTGCTTTTTATGTTCTTTTTTGTTGTGTTTTTAAGAGAGAGAGACAAAATATACATAATCGCTCCTTTCTCTTTTACGATTATTTTAGTAATTAACATCAACTTGAATATTATTTATACAGCATCACTAAAGAACGATAACGGAATATAGATGATATAATATATCTGTTTGTTTAATTAATATAAGATTTATATATATATATATATATATTAATCTTAATATATAAAATTGAATGTGGGTATGTATGTATGTGTGTGTGTGTATGTTCTCTATACAAATCTACATGTTTTGACCGATGTGTGCCAAAGTTTGCACATTTAACTTTCCTAACCAGGAGAAGAACATGGGCTACATTAAAATTGTGCAAATGGAAGTTAAATTAATTAAAATTGTAAAAAATAAAAATAAATAGATCAAATATTCACTTATAATATTAAAATGCAAAATCTTCTACAGTCAATTGTTTTTTATTATTGTTCGTTGTATTCAACGTCGACTTTCACGAGGCCATGGAAATTTTAACAAGAAATTAAATTACATTGTTGTTACATATCATGAAGGCTAAAACTAGATAATTCATGCAATAAGTATCTTTACGCAGTCCAGGACCGTATTATGAATTCCTCGATGCAGTTTTGTAGATAGTGAGCAAACTGTTTTATACAACTGAATTCTAGAATTCCTTGAAACTACAAGGTTTGCTACCACATAATTTACTTAATATTGTATAACCAATAGTACTATTGCGAAATATTGACCCACCAAAATTATGCACGAATATTAATTGGTGTGAAAAACTCATATGAAACGTAATAGAATTGGGAATATTAACTGCAAAAATAAAAGGAGATGTTTTTATTCCACGTATTGCTAGGATACTCATTCAATTTTAAGCAACTGCAATTTCAATGCCGCTAGCATTTGTAATGGCCATATTAAAAAGAAGCTCAAGGACAGTCTTCAAAGTTGCAGACATTAACTTAAAAACTGCGTGTTTTTCACATCCTCGCTATATTTTATACAAAGAAGTGGGGGGGAAAAAAGATTTTACACATATCAATAAGCAATTCAATGATACTTTTGTCATGTATGTGAATGTATATAAGCCCACTGAAAATAGCACTGTATTAATTCTCAAAATATTGTTGTTCACATCCGAAAACGTGTTGCTGCGAAATTATATCTGTATAATCACGTTGCAAATGTAGTATGTTAAGCGTTGTGGAAATAAAAATCTCTTAATTTCTAAAATACCGGTAGACCTATACGTTTCTCAGAATATTAGTATTTATGTTAAAAAACGACATTGCGAGTTTATATTGTATCTGTATTCTGTGTATAAAATTAGAATTAATATAATATGTTCTGAAATTATGAGATATAGTTTCAAGTTATATTAAAAAAACTGGGTTGGCCTATGATATAAGTGGGTGTACAGCGGTCAAGAGGTAAAAAATCTACCGATATAAATTAAATTATATACAGTATGTATATATTGGTTCGATGCCGAAACTGATCAGAAAGAGGAGAAGGAATTATATTTTCGTTGGGTTTTACTTTGTTTACAGTTTGATTTTTCTATTACTTTATTTGTATTTCTGGTGGTGTGGAAGAGAAGGCCTAATGGCCTTAACTACACCAGAATAAATAAATAAATGAATAAATAAATAAATAAATAAATAAATAAATAAATAAATAAATAAATAAATAAACACAAATGAATAAAACAAATAAATAAATAACAACAAATAAATACATAAAAACAAATAACTGTATAAATTTAAAACAACAGTTTAACGTCGGGCACATGATGAAATGTTTTCTTTTCGGTGCATTATTTACAACCCTGAGTTAATCCTGGAAGACATTTGGCTAAGGAGTTCATTAATTCATGTAAGTGACGTTAAGTAAAGATTCATCTTTATGGCCGAGGAAAGCTTAGTAAAGAAATTCGTTTTGGTTGTCTGTATTAGGTTTCCGACATTTCCGAAAATGTAATAACCAGTTTAATTAAAAATAGAAGCAGAAAGGAAAACCCGGGTAATTCCGGGTACTTTCAGCTAGTTATTTAAATAAAATAATCTATTTTACAAAGAAAAATGGTTATTTGTATTATAATAATTACTTGCATAAAATACAGATTATTTATATCGCGAAAGAACAATAACAAAATATAAATAACTTGAATATTATTTGTAACGCTTAAGAACGAAAACAGAATATAAATGATAATTGAATATTATTTATATCGCTAAAGAACGATAACAGAATATAAAAAACGTGAATATTATTCATATCGTTAAAGAACGATAACAGAATACAAATGGTGACTTGAATATTATTTATATTTCTAAAGAACGATAACAAAATACAAAAAATTATAACTTGAATATTATTTATGTCTCTAAAAGAACGATATCAAAATATAAATAACTTGATATCGATAAAGAACGATAACAGAATATAAATGATAATTTGAATATTATTTATATCGCTGAAGGACGATTAAAAATTAAAATTAAAACTTGAAGAAAGCCCGAACCCACAACCATCGAATCATTAAGTAAGCCCTCTACCGCTGGTTTACGAGACACAGATATGGAATACTTTCATAGTTCCGGAACTGCTTCTACAAGCACTTGCATCGTGTAACATCGCCGTGACCCGAAGTGGACTTAGAAAATATTCGCTGTTCACGAGTGCGGCCACTTATTTTTTTGACAACTGTACATACATACATACATACATACATAACACACCTGTGGAGTAGCGGTCAGCGCGTCTGGCCGCGAAACCAGGTGGCCCGGGTTCGATTCCCGGTCGGGGCAAGTTACCTAGTTGAGGTTTTTTCCGGGGTTTTCCCTCAACCCAATATGAGCAAATGCTGGGTAACTCATTTCACCGGCATTATCACCTTCATCTCATTCAGACGCTAAATAACCTAAGATGTTGATAAAGCGTCGTAAATAAATATATACATATATACATACATAGCCACATTGACTTTTATATATAAGATGAAGTTAAATTGAAAAATAATCATAATATGGATATGTAAAGACTTTTTTGAAAATAGTGGCCGTTCATATCGATACAGGATTCAGTTATTTTGTGCATATTATCGCACTATATACAATTGTACTTAATTCCATTTACCGGTTTCGTCCTTCGTACTAATAACTCATGTTGAAATAATTCCGTACCTAGCCTACTCTATAAAAGAATACCTTACGTACTGTAAATTCAAACTTCACTTCTGCCCGATCCAAAAGATAAAATTACTCAGACATTCTATCTTCTGTCCGTCCAAATGGTCATGTCGCAGAGTCATAGAAAGGGGGGAAATCACGTGACAGTTAATTACTTAACGAAGCCCTTTTATTTAAGTTATTTTGAACAGTTGTAGCCTATAGTATTACGTAGACGTCCAATTCCTAACAGAAATTAATGTTTTCAGAAAAGAGCTAAGACAGCCCAGCCGCTAGCCTTTATAGAGGGGCTAGCAGAAGCAGGTGGGAGAAACCGGGATGCGACGTAGGCAAACGGACGACAGTACCTGTGCGAAAATATGAGTCATTACTGAAAACTCTTTTGTCACTGAAAAACGCGAACATATTTCTGGAACATACTATACGGCTACGGCTTAACGAACGTAGAAATTTTCATTATCTTGTTCTCCTTTTCCAAGTCCTTCACACCTCTACACCTACCTACCTTGCCTCCCGTTTCAGTTACCTGTCATCATATCATAATCTCTTCACACGCACGCAAAATAGCCTCATACTAGCCATACCAACACATAGGCCTAAGACTTCATCGTATTCATCATCATACACTATCTCGCTTTCGCGCTTGTGGAATACCCTACCCAGTGACATCAGAGACTGTCGGAATTTAGTAGCGTTCAAAAGCAAACTTATTAAGCATTTTCTTACTGCGTAGAGTAGGTTTAATTTTTACTTAGTTAATAAAAAAAATTCTCGCTTCTTAATTTTTACAATGAACTGTCTAGCTTTTATTAGTCTGTTAATTCTTTTAGAATTTTGATTTTTATTGTATTTGTAAATTCAATATTAATTGTAATTATAATTATAATTGTATTGTTTATATTGTAGTTGTAATACCCTGGTAGAGGGGAAGAGAAGGCCTGATGGCCTTATCTCTACCAGGTTAAATAAATAAATAAATAAATAAATAAATAAATAAATAAATAAATAAATAAATAAATAAATAAATATAGTCACTAACTCAGTACCGTAAGGCGACTTTGCATACGCGCCTTGGTTCTGTGTGAAGGATGGTTAGAAGTTTACTAGTAGAGGGAGTGAGAGTGAAATACATTCAAAAACTCAGGTGCAATAAAAGTTAAAGTAAACATAAAATGATGTCCCTGTATAAGTGATGGATGGAAGTTGAGTGTGTGTGCTTGCGGGAGCCCTTCGCCCCTGTGCTTCAAATAACTGTGAGTTCCACTCCCTAATTAACAGGTTTCTCGCAGTACATGCGTCCCTTTGATCTCACTTACCGATATGTCTGCAATCATTTATTGGACTCGCCCGCTTTTGTCTTGCTTCGTTTCCTGAACAGAGTGTTTTATATCCGATGTGCCCTCCTCGGCACACGTCCTTGTTTATTTATGTTCAAATTAAGCGCAAAGACCCCGGCGAGCATTGATTGGGGGGGGGGAGTTTTAGGGGCTTGTATTGCGTATGAATGGACTCTGCGCAGACTGTAAAGAAAGATGAGGCGGAAAAACTGGCGTTGGATAAATGAACACGGATTCTGTAGCTGTACGGATACCTGGCAACGGCCTCAGGGGTAACCATATATGCTGCCACGTGTCTGCGTTGTTCACACGGTCGCAGAAAATCCAAATTCTCCTTGCCTTGGTTGTTTTCTTTTAAGGATACAATAAGGTGAATTTGAATTTTCTTAACCGTTTTGAACTAGGTATTTGAAAATCTGTACATATATCATGATGCATATAAATTTCATCTCATTTGTACAAAATCATATGAATTATTAACATTTTTGTGCAAATCTGGTTCTCAAGCAAAGCTCCCTTTGAAGCAATTTCAAGGGAAAAATTGTTCCGGGGCCGGGTATTGCTCCCAGGACCCTTCGCTTAGCGCATGAATGCTCCACTGACAGAGCTACGCAGAAACTACAACCGACACCGTCCCAATTTTTCCCTTTATATCCACACAAGTCAAGTCGGCTGACAAGGCGCCAGAGACCCAACTTTGAGTGCACACAAACTCTGTGTGACTTGAATTGTGTTTTTTCTTGTTAACGTACCTACAGTGACGTATATATTATGCAAATCTGGCTTTCATGTAAAGCTCCCTGCGAAGCAGACTTGAATAATTTCAATAGTTCCGGGGTCGGGTATTGCTCCCGGGACCCTTCGCTTAGCGCACGAATGCTCTACCGACTGAGCTACCCAGGAACTACCACCCGACACCGTCCCAGTTTTTCCCTTTATATCCACACAAGTCACGTCGGCTGACAAGGCGCCAGAAACCCAACTTTGAGTGCACACAAACTCTGTGTGACTTCAATTGTGTTTTTTTCTTGTTAACGTACCTACAGTGACGTATATATTATGCAAATCTGGCTTTCATGTAAAGCTCCCTGCGAAGCAGACTTGAATAATTTCAAGGTAAAAATTGTTCCGGGGCCGGGTATCGCTCCCGGGACCCTTCGCTTAGCGCACGAATGCTCTACCGACTGAGCTACCCAGGAACTACCACCCGACACCGTCCCAATTTTTCCCTTTATATCCACACAAGTCAAGTCGGCTGACAATGCGCCAGAGACCCAACTTTGGGTGCACACAAACTCTGTGTGACTTGAATTGTGTTTTTTTTTGTTAATGTACCTACAGTGGTGTATATGTTATGCAAATCTGGCTTTCAGGTAAAGCTCCCTGTGAAGCAGACTTGAATAATAATAGATTATTAAAATGTTTGCTTGAAATTTGCTCCACATACCTTTCAAACTCCCTGCAACATAACTTTGCTATTTACTTTCTTCAGATTATTCTTCACGAGGTAGAAAACATTATTTTATACAGGGTGAACCATAAGTAATGTAATTAATTTAATAGGATTATTCTTTCAGATATTTCAAACAACAAAGTTTAATACAATTTTTCTCGTTTTTGTTTCCTTTCCGAGATAAAAAGGGTTTTATATGAAACTTGTCATTGTGTCTTTTTGGGAAATCTATTGATTTAATTCCCAATATGCTCACTCATTTTAAGAGAGCAGTATATTATGATAATAAATGATCGAAAGAATTTTAGTTTTGTCCTTCAAAAGGAATTTGATCCGAATAAATATAACTTTCGTTCTGTAATAGAATTTTAAAATGTTACATTTGTTCCGATATAATTTCTACATATTTCAAAACAAAACTAATATTCTTTCAAACATCTACTATATAACACACTGCTCTCTGAAACTGTCTGAGTATATTGGGAACTAAATCAGTGGCTTTCTCAAAACACCCTGTGAAATATTTCATATAATAGTAATATGCGTTACAAGAGCGGTATGTTAAAGTTTTCATGTTCGAGGAAAAGTTTGAAAAAGCGAAACGTAGTTGAGCTTTTTTAATTTCCGAGAATTGAAAGAAAACATACCGCTCTTGTATCATACATTATTTTGTGCGAAGATCGTTTATTACCTACCTGAAAGAGGAATTTCTAATTAGTTGCAATGAAATCTTCATCTTGGTTTCTGTTCAATGACGACAAATTTGCAAAACAAAAATATCTATCTTCAACATTGTTGCTTTAAAATGTTTTCTGTGTTTACTATACTCCAGCAGGCCGTGATATACGTCTGTCTTTTTTTCCCCCAATCTATAAATGCGAACTTAAAACAAACGGTAAGGTTATGTAGTGATTTATTTTTCATTTTAATATTTTAACAATATTATTTATATAACATATTGCAGTAATAACATCGGCAAGTTTCTTGTTGATTTTTTCACGGCTTCCTTAATGTTACTTGCGTCACGAATGCAGTAACTTTAGTGGAGTTGTTGAGTTTACTTAATTTTTGCAAATATTTAAAAACAATAATTAACAGTGCAATTTAGGTCAAATTGCAGTGGTAAGTTTCCAATTTATAATTATTACTATATTGAACGTCTCTAAAAATAATATGTTAAAAGCCTAAAGCAGTAAAATGAATATGTCACTTAAGCGGTAAGAAGAGGGAAATTGTTATGTGTGTTAGGTTGGGAATACTAAATGTGGAATTTTACACTTTCCGCGGATTGGTTTTGTGCGGAAACGCACGATCTCGCACAAAACAATTTTTATGTCGAAAAGGAACCAAAAACGAGCAAAATTTTATTAAATGTTTTTGTTTGAAGTATATCAAAGATTAACCCCCTCAAATTAATATACTTACGGTTCACTCTATGTAGTAAAATGTAAAAATAGGAAACAATTGTGATCTTTAGCTTAAAAAAATATTTCCCCCAATAATCTTGAGGTTTAAGGAAAATCCTGATAGTAAGTTTTGTTGCACACCTTTAAAACGACCTAGAAATAACATCATACACATAGTACAAAATGTGAGTAAGAGTAGCATTTTTAGTGAAGCAGTATCTAAGAAAAATGTAAATGGAGACAACTGAGTTTACAAATTTAAATGACTACCCAGAGCGTGTAAGCTTTTAATTGAATGTCGGTCGAAACAGCTGATGAAGGAGTTTATCTGGATGAAAATTAATGGGTAGGTTCTCTGAACTAAACACAATTTTTTAATGTTAAAAACGAAAAATAAAATTTTCCCAACAAAATTGACAAAATTTCACCTCAGTAGACTATGCCCTTAATATGAGTTGAAATATATTAACCGTCAGCTAAGAAAACCGTTATACAGGTTAAACTGTACATATTTTAACAGCTTATTCCTTGGATATAGTATAGCAAAGAAATTATAATACCATATTAGTCCCTAATGAATAGTTTTCTCAGAACAAAATAATTTCCCCCCTAAATGATAACATTGCTTTACTCAAATACTACCCGTACGATTCTGATTTTTATTCTTATCATTAGAGAAAATTATAAGGAATTATTTATCCCCTTGAAATTTTTCAATGAAATTTACGGTTTTCTTGGAAATTAAATAAAAATATTAGCACATATCGTTATTTTCTGCCATTAGGAAGTCTGGTAAACCTGATTCAGTTACTAAGGGACGGAACTCAGCTGTTCAGGCCGAGTGCATGTGTGCTTTCGTGCGGGAGCTGGTTACGCAGTGTTGCCAAACTACGCAAACTTTCAGTCTAATGTTCTAATTAACTATGCACTTAATCATAAAACGCATATTTTATTTCTACCTTTTTCAATCTGGACAGTCGTAACTTATCACTTTCACTCTGTTTGTAATACGTTTATGTTCATATACATACATGTGATCTTACTATCCAGTCTTCTTCACTCAGTTTCTGATCACTAAAATACCTACATCGATAGTATTATGCATGAAAAAATAACATAAGTAATATTTTTCACTTGTACATGAGTATTGAAAATGTATTATCTTACTTAGCTTAAAAGGAGTGACATTATTTAGGCAGTGGTTTGCAACTTTTACACATTTAAACGTGTAATTTTTTTTATACAGGGCTTTCATTTCAAAACTTCCCAGTCTAAATAACTAATTATTTAAATAGAATTCAATTAAAAAAACACGTCAAGTTAGATATTGAGGGGAAAGTCTGAAAACAGGCTTAATTGCATTTTAGATTTCACCCCCAACCCCCAGCCATCCCCACTTTGAAATTTCAAATGGCATCCCTATATTTTTATACTTAAATATGAAAGAGCATTCAATTGTTTATAAATCTCATTCATTTATTTCACATCTTTTGTTTTATATCGTTGCCTGGCAACCTAGATTGTTGTTACTGTTGATTAGAGCTGAAGCTACAAATACCATTGAACATTTTTTGTAGTAGTTGTGATGTTATGCCTCACAAGACATTATGAACGGACTGTAACGTACCGTAGAATGAAATTTGCTTTATCTAGGTGATGGCACGTGCTATCTTTTTGTGTCGATAGAGATAAGGTAGAAGTGTCAAGTGGAATACGTTACATCGAGCACATCGCCAGACCACGATTCTTGGAACTGGATTAATATAAAACTAAAGTTGTTTATTCACATAACGGTCTTAAAAGACGTTTAAAGCTATCTGCAAAAGACGTCAATATGAGATGACAGGACCGATAAAAAAGATTATTTAATAATCAATTAGTTCATACTTGAGGATGTGGTAAGTTAGAGATGAAAATAATTACACAGTTAAAAATATAAATACAAACACATACTCGCTTTCATTTCTATACAATAATGGAATCGTCGTTGTTTACCCAGATTTAATACCCGAAAAATTGACTAATTTTTACAATTTTTGGCTGTGTTGTACATCTCTGTTACTAAGAATCTTTCCCGTGCCGTACATTCGATTTGGTTACACGTTTGTTCGCCTGAAGTCGATCTAGTTAAATGTGTCTAACAGAAAGCTCAATTTATATTCCATGCATGTTTGCATTGGTATAACAAATGAGCGGCACGGGATGTTCAAACTTTGCTTGACGAAGTGTTCCGTAACAGATGGATCGGTCACGCAGGTCCAATTGCTTGGCCGCCACGATGTCCAGACTTTAGCCTGGATTTCTTTTTATGGGGATTTGTTAAGGATCATGTGTTTGCAGATAAACCTAGCACCATCTCAGAATTAATGGAAAGCATTTTGCACACGATACAGATGGTTACTCCTGAAGTGCTCGCGAGAGTGCACGAGGAGATGGCCAGTCGCTTGCATTTGTGCATTTTTCGGGGCGGCGGACATGTTGAGAACTGAGCCATAATTAGTGTGAGTGTAAGCTCATTGCATTTCATCGTAATTTGTGGTTTTTTGACACTAACCCTAAGTTTTAATTTCATAACGACAGTTTCATTCAGCTCCACATAGAAAAGTGGAGACTTCTGGCGGGCAAACGCGTAACCAAATCGAGTGTATGACACCGGGAAAGTTCTTACTAGCAGAGATGTACAACACAGCCAAAAATCGTAAAAATTAGTCAACTTTTCGAGCGATCAGTTACTTATGAAAGACCTTGTATAGCGTCAACAAGCGTGTTGGGTTCGTAGGAAATCTGTGACTTCATTTTGGGGATTTGCATCCTCGAAAAGTGAGTCGTCCGCCGTGTTTGGAGTTTCTCACGGATGTAAGGGTTGTCAGAGCTCGTTGGTAGGCTGGATGCGGAACTTCTGGCTCTCCCTGTCTTTGTCTTTCTCGTGTACTTCGACGGCGGCGCCGTTGTCTCGAGCTGTCTTGGGAACGTCTAGCACCTTGTGCTCCACCCTGTTGCGCACCGTGCAGTCGTCGTCGAAGAACCACTTCTGCGTCGCTTCCTCCGTGGGTTTAGCCATCACTATCCTCTGGCCGCCCTTTTCAATGTCCATTACAAGCCTGAAACACGTGTGACTTCAATATTACCCTTCAGAAGACTGGAATTACAGAAGCAGTGCAACATGCACGTTCTTCCTGAAAAAATCAAGAAAACTTTATTATAGCAAATAATAACATGTATCAAAATATTGTAAATTTTTATTACTAACAACAATGTAACTTTATTGTTACGACAATAATAATTCCTTTCTACAATTCACCTTAAACGATCTCGTCAACAATGGGATTTGCTCTCCGCACAGCAACACAGCGTTCGTTATTGCACTCCACAAACGACAATGACAATTTACTTGGACTATTACGAACAACAATGAACTATTAATCTTAATTAATATTTACAAAGCACTATTTACAAATCAGAACTGTCAGTTCTCAATTCACAGTTCTTCTAGCTCAGTCACTCGAGTTCACAGTATCTCGAACCACAGATCTTCAGAGACAGTCCACTGTACTCGAACTCAGGTCCCTCCAACTACGGTCCACTGCACTCGAACTCAGGTCCCTCCAACTGCGGTCCACTGCACTCGAACTCAGGCCTTCGGATGCTGACACAGTTGCGGACGCACACTCGAGTCGACCTCCGGTACACAAGACTGGCTTGCTTGCTCTGGCTTACTCACTGGATGGCTGAATAAACTGAAAACTGCTCAAGTTCGCTCGCGTTTCTTCTTTTATAACCACAGCGACGTAGCCTGGAAAGTTCCACGCGTGTCCAGAGATAGCACTCCAGAGAACAATCCAGATGCCTCTCCTCTCTGCCAGCACCAGATGCGCGCGCAAACTCCCTCGCCGCGTAGGCCCTTTCCCCTCTCTTCTCTCCGCTGCGCGCCGTCCCTCAGTGCTCCGTGGAGCCCGTGTCGGCTCACGCGCGATCTGCTCTCTTTCGGAACGCTGGTCGTGAGTTCGAATCTCACGTCGCTGTCACAATATGATTAATTATTTATTCCGTCAATATGGCTTAAGCAATGAATTACATATGAAAGAAAAACATATGAGAGAAAATATTGATATTTTACATCGTATTTAATCTTGATACAAAACGTTTTCGCCCTTAATGGGGCATCTTCAGGTACAAAATATAAGTATCATCTAATAGTACATTATGCAACGAGCCTATAATGAAGGTAATTAAGAAGTGAGTATGGATATTTATGAAACGAGCGCAAGCAAGTTTCATAATTTTCATACGAGCTTCTTAATTACCATTATAGGCGAGTTTCATACGACTTTTTATGCTCGACCAAATTTCTAACTTGATATTATTAATTTTTGAGTAATCTCCCGTATGTTGTGAGATGTGCGCAGACGCGAAAGTATTGATTTTTTCCGAGGAACAGATGTCCACATTGACCTTGCTAGGCCATAAGAACCTACAGAGATAAAATTGAAATTAAATTAGACATTGAAAAACGAGATGACAAATTGAATTTATTTGAATATTATTTACAATTAACGCTAATTATTATAGTAACAACATAACCTTCTGCGACATTATTGGATTTCCAGCCTCCGTGACTTTTCGCTAATTCTCTTTCGATTGCATATTTGAGAATAATCGATACTTGCGGTTTTATAACGGTAGAAAGCTGACCTGTCATTGGCTGAACAGTTGTGACCTGAGTCGTCATTGGCTGAAAGACCTGACCTTTAATGAGTAGGTGTACTTTAATGACATGCATTAAAGTTCTGCTACCAGGTGTATAATTACTACATTTCGGCATGATCGAGCATAAAATCAATTACAATATAAGCTTTACATTTGAAACTGCCTTGGCTAGAATAAAATGTGACGTGACAATATTATCTATACCAACAATAGAACCGTGTGTAGTTGTAGGCTTGGGTGCTCTATTACAATTAATACAAACATCTTGTCGTCGGATTGCATTTCATTCCATTAGACCGATTACGGGCAAAACACATACCTTCTGTTCAACAACCCGTGTATGATGATTAGACTCGCATGTTGTAAGTAATTTCATACTTTCACATGGCATTTCAAAATAATGTCTGTTTCACCTATCACAGATATATTTTTGTTTTCAGATACGAGAGCATTGAACATTTAACGAGAATTCCAATTGCTCTACGAAATTACTTATACACACTTTTATGACTCCACATTTGATAATATTAGGTTTTAATTTGGTATATTTTTAGTATTTTAATAACTTTATTGACAACAACACAATACATTTGAGATACCATACAAGGAGCTCTACTTTGTATAGATAAGCAAATTCACATTGTTTTAAATTAAATTTGTTTTTAATATTTTGACAGGATATTTAATGTTGGTATAGATAATATTGTCAATATGTTTCATTTTATTCTAGTCATGGCATTTTGAAATGTAAAGCTTGTATTGTAATTGATTTTAAATGATACTTATATTTTGCACCTAAAGATGCCCCATTAGGGGCGAAAACGTTTGTATCAAGATTAAATAGAATGTAACGCATCAATATTTTCTCTCATATGTAATTCATTGCTTAAGCCATATTGACGGAATAAATAATTAATCATATTTTGATATATGTTATTAATACTAGGCTTAGCTGAACATTTTCCAACATGAATTGTAAATTTAGTATAGCAGTTAACGAAATTCAAGAACTAGTGCGTGAGTAGACGATTGCAAGTAAATGGAGATATTGTATTAGCTTATTTTTATGAAAAGTCGAAGACTATAAAACCTTTTATTCTCTGATCGGAACACTCTATGATCAAATCAACTTCTGATTAACAACATGTTGATGTCAGTAAGTACGAAGAGCTGAGGACATTTTTAAAGAGACAATCCGTTAGTTACCGCGCAAAAATGTCAATAGTATTAACTCGAAATCAGATTATACAATTGAAGCGGTGAGATCAATAACCATTCAAGTCCATTTATACAAGTTTCGAGAAAAATGCAAAAAACTTTTTTTTTTATTTCTTACCTAATTATTATTTTTTGCACATTATATTTCTGGTTGTTTTAGGGATAAAGACAAAGTAGTATACCAAATTTTAAAATCGTAACACTTATGGAAATATCCAAAATTTAATTTCAAATTTGCAATAAATGAATGGCCAGAAGTGGACTTGAATGGTTATTGATCTCACCGCTTCAATTCCTAAATTCATCGCATTGTAGTAATTGTAACATTACAGTTAGTTTCAGTTGACATTTTGCCTGAAATGAATTTGTTTTTTACGTTTTAAAAAAGTGTGTTTTTTATATACGTGTTTTATGTTTTAAATTAATAAAAAAATTCGCTTTTGTTACTAGAAGCAATGAACCAAGTCTTCACTTTTGTAACAATAGTAGATAAAGATTTTTTACATTGCCCGGAAATACTAACAGTCTTTAAAAGCGGTAACATAATGTTTTTATGCTCGACCATGCCGAAATGTAGTAATTATACACCTGGAAGTAGCCTTTTAATGCACCTCATTAAAGTACACCTATTCATTATACTTCAGTTGTTCAGCCAATGAGAAATCACCATTGTAGCATTATAAAAGCGCAAGTATCGATTATTCTCGGATATGCAATCGAATGACAATTAGCGAAACGTCACGGAGGCTGGAAATCCAATACTGTCGCAGAAGGTTATGTTCTGTTACTATAATAATTAGCGTTAATTGTAAATAATATTCAAATAAATTCAATTTTTATCTCGTTTTTCAATTCTAAATCAATTTCCAGGTTATAACAATATTAATGTTCATGTTATTCATGTTATTTTCTAGAATATAACCTAGTTGAGGTTTTTTCCGGGGTTTTTCCTCAACCCAATATGAGCAAATGCTGGGTAACTTTCGGTGCTGGACCCCGGACTCATTTCACCGGCATTATCACTTTCATTTCATGCAGACGCTAAATAATCTAAGATGTTGATAAAGCGTCGTAAAATAACCTAGTAAAGTAAAAAGTAAAGTCTAGATTATATCAAGGTCAAAGACATTCGTCCCTCGGAAAAAATCAATACTTTCGCGTCTGCGCACATCTCAAAATTTAGAAGTCAGTTCCGCTCTTCACTTAGATAACCATAACATGAATACTTATGAATAATTTCAAGTTAGAAATATGGTCGAGCATAAAAAAGTCGTATGAAACTTGCCTCTAATGGTAATTACGACGCTTGCGCTCGTTTCATAAACAAACATACTCTTAATTACTACCATTATAGGCTCGTTGCATAATGTACTATTATAGTTTATGAATTTTTTCTGAAAAGTATTATGATAGGCTGATATCATAAAATATTAAAATAATGACAGTCATCGCAAAGAAATTATATACTCTCTAAGAATTTCAATATAGTATGCTTTTTTTATTGGTTTATTTTACGACGCTGTATCAACATTTAGGTTATTTAGCATCTGAATGAAATGAAGCTGATAATGCCGGTGAAATGATGCCGGGGTCCAGCACCGAAAGTTACCCAGCATTTGCTCGTATTGGGTTGAGGGAAACCCCCGGAAAAAACCTTAACCAGGTAACTTGCCACGACTGGGATTCGAACCCGGGCCACCTAGTTTCGCGGCCAGCCGCGCTGACCGTTACTCCACAGGTGTGGACTAATATAGTATGTGTGGCAAGTTTAGGTATATCAAAATTTCGAAAAAACTTTTGTAGTTAATATGAGTCAAATTTCTTACAAACAACACCAGGGAAGGAACAGATGTCCATCAGTCTGAGTGTAAGTACAGTTAATTATTGCTTGGAGCGTGAGCTGTCGTACTACAGGGACATCACTTTATTTTTACCAACATTTTTAACATTAACCTGGCTATACTCGGAAACACTGTTGCCCCCTTCCATTACAGGAGTTTGATGTTACTAGTGCAATATGTAAACAAATCATTTTACTAGGTATAGGAGGAGAGAAAAGCAGTGTATCCATTTATGTTGTAGGGAAATACGATATTACGATTTTCAGTATGATCATCACTTTTACGAAATTTATCAAAATACAGTAGAGTAGTAACTTTTTTTTTTTCAAAAACTCAACTTTCCAGGTGGCTATGTTCGTTATGTAATGTCTACTTTATTTAGCATATTAATTATTGATGTTAACATACAATATAGAGATGCATTTAAATTGAGGGGGTCATAAGTAAAGGGCTGTAAGTGCACTTAAGTTACTTTTGAGAAAATGGGGTTTAAATATTTAAGCTTTCGTAAAATCGGTGAAATTTTTATTTAAATTTTAATGTGTGGTGCGATTAAAATATCCCTTCGCCACTAAAAGTTTAGATACTTTTGCTTACACTGGATGCACTTAACTCATGTTATTACAAATGTCACTAGCATTCCTTTGCTTCTAGCCAACTCAATTCAAAATAAGCTAATCTGAATTTTTAAACAAGTTGCTGAAAATGGTTGCCGTTCATTACAATGCAGGCTTCAATTCAGTACGCATATTATTAAAAACATTTTGAAGCATATTCTCTGGAATTGAATTTATCGTTTCTTGAATATAATTTTTGGTACGATATTATTAATATAGGTTCTTTCTTCTATAGAAAACGCAATCATATTTATGAAACACACTATACACTGCAGTGTTTACTTCACTGCTTGAAGACTTCGAATGCAACAGCGGCCGTAAGTTTGTGTGTCTGACGGGAGCAAGGATATTAGTGAAGGGGTGAGAGTGAAGTACATTCAGAAATGCAGGTACAATAAAAATGCAAGTAAAAATAAAATGATGTCCCTGTACAATAACTACCGCTTTGTGAACGCACCCGTTAAGCGCGCTCTCTATCATGGTCCTCCTGTAAGACCACTGCTGATTCTTGAGGCCTGTGAACCTCCCCATGACCACCGCTGTGCCCGGCTCCTTCTTGCTCTCGTGAACTTCTGCGTACAGTCGCGTGTTCAAGCTCTGGATGAAGAAAGTCATGTTGAGCCTGCGAATAAAGAAGAGGAGAACTTTCCTTCAAACTAAGCATGGTGCGCATTTTCTCTGCATCCGCATCTCGAAATAGATAGAACTCCTAGCTGGTGGTTTCTCGCCGCATGTGGCCAGAGTTCGTCCTTCGACTGTTTCTGTGAGATTTGTGACGGGAAAAAAACTGCAGGGTAGCATTTTCTCACTTGTGATGAACGTAATTTAAGTGAAACATTCCCTCAGGGAAGCCTTCTTCGGATTTGAATTTCTCTCTACGCAAACTCCTTTTGCACTCAGCGTTTTTCCTGAAACTATCGGATGAATTTTGTTCATATTCAGCATCTATGAGTCAATTCGTCACCTCAGGTGGTCTAGCGGTCGGTTGGCTTCCTCCAGAAGGGATTAGCTGGAAGGGTCGTGTAGTAAATTTATGACACGTAAAAGAATCCAGTTTCTGATGGAGGGCTCCAAGCAAAATTTCTTGGCCATAATAAGTTTCGATACTGGATAACTTCTGCAGATGATAGCGTCGTTAAATGAACTACTACTACTACTACTACTACTACTACAACTACTACTACTACTACTACTACTACTACTACTACTACTACCACTACTAGGTTCACTACTACTTCTAAAACCACTACCACTATCACCACCACGACTACTATTACTAATACAGGGACATCATTTTATTTCTACTTCAATTTTTATTGTACCTGAGTTTTTGAATGTACTTCATTCCCACCCCTTCTACTAATGAAGTTCAACCGTCCTCCACACAGATCCAAGACCGCATATACAGTCATAGTAGTCTTACCGTCATAGTAAAAAGTGTTTCAAAAATATGTTCGCGTTTTCCAGTGACGAAAGAGCTTTCAATAATGAATCATTTTCGCACAGGTATTGTCGTCCATTTGCCTACGTCGTATCCCGGTTTCCCCCACCAGATTTTATTCGGCAGCTAGTGGCTGGGCTGTCTTAGCTCTTTTCTGAAAACATTAATTTCTGTTAGGAATTGGACGTCTACGTAATATTATACAACTGTTTAAAATAACTTAAATAAAAGGGCCTCGTTAAGTAATTAACTGTCATGTGATTTCCCCCCTTTCTACGACCCTACGACATAACCACTTGGACGGACAGTAGATAGCATGTCTGAGTAATTTTATCTTTTCGGATCGGGCAGAAGTTAAGATTGAATTTACAGTACGCAAGGTACTCTTTTATAGAGTAGGTACAGAATTATTTCAACATGAGTTACTAGTACGAAGGACGAAACTGGTAATTGGAATTAGATGCAATAGTCTATAGTGCGATAATATGCACATTAGAACTGAAGCCTGTATCGAAATGAACAGCCACCATTTTAAAAAATGTGTATAAATATCCATATTATGACTATTTTTCAATTTAACTTCATTCTCTATATTGTACGTTAATGTGCTGTAGACAGTATAATATACACTGCATAATGAATAATTCAATTCAATTCAATTTATTTGGCCATTATACGTACAGTTTTAGGCTTCGTCAGAATACATTGAAAAAAAAAAACATATAAATACATTTAAAAAATACTAATAACAGAAACAGTAAAATTTAAGTAATACAATCAAAACATGAAATAATTTGATACTTTTAAATTGAAGAAAACTAACTAAATTGCAATTAAAACTTATTTATTAAAATACAATATCACACAAATTTGTGTTGAAAAACTCAGCAACAGAATAAAGGGGATTATTTAATAACCAATTGTAAAATCTAGTTTTGAAGCTATTGATTGGTAATTTATAATATTGACTATGGAGCTTATTATATAATTTCATCCCCATAATTAAAAAGTTTGTATTCCTCTTGTGTAATCTACAATATGGAATATTAATTTGTTCACTATTTCTAATTTCATGATCATGTATATTGGCCACTAATGAGTAATTGTCGATATTTTGTCTAGTGTAAAGTACTAGATCATATATATACAAATTTATGATTGTTAAAATCCATGATTGTCTGAAAAGTGGCCGACAATGTTCCAGATAATTTGATTTACATAAAATTCTAATGGCCTTCTTTTGTAAAATCAAGACGCTTCCAATTTTGGTTCCATTTCCCCAGAAAATTAGGGCATATCGAATTATCTACTGAAAGAAAGAAAAGTAGGCACATCTTAAATAATTTTGAGAAACGCAAGTAGTTAATTTCTTTAGCAAATATAAAACTCTTGATAGCTTTGTGCATATGTACTCGATGTGCTTATCCCATGTTAAACTGGCGTCTATAAAAAGTCCCAGAAATTTTGTGTAGTTGAGTTTGTTGTCCTTATTTATTAGGTAGTTTAGGCTGAAAGTTAAGTTGATGGTTTTTTTCTTGATTAAGCAAGAAACCATTAGATTCAAACCATAAAGCCATCTGTGATAGAGTGTCATTGTTGAGAGCGTGTAATTGATTTAGAGCAGAGGAAGAACATAGGAAAGTAGTGTCATCTGCATACATAATTGTTATTGCTTTAATGAATTCTGGAAGGTCATTTATTGCTATTAAAAATAATAGGGGACCAATCCATACGTTCGTATGGATAACTTAGTTCGTGAATAAAAACACTCATTGTTAATACTGTACTGTATTTTGATTAAACAAAAGCCTAATGAAAATGATCAAACTCAAAAGCGTAATATTTTCTAGTTTACGTAAATGGATGAACTACTTTTCTTCCCTCCTATACCTAGTAAAGTGATTTGTTTGTATATTACGCCAGTATCATCGAACTCCAGTCGTGGAAGGGGGTAGCAAACGGCGTTGATCCAGAGGTATAGGTAAGTTAATATTAAAAATGTTAGTAAAAATAAAATGATGTCCCTTCACTATTGCTGCTGCTGCTGCTGCTACTACTACTACTACTACTACTACTACTACTACCGTTGCCGTTCATTACAATGCAGGCTTCAATTCAGTACGCATATTATTAAAAACATTTTGAAGCATATTCTCTGGAATTGAATTTATCGTTTCTTGAATATAATTTTTGGTACGATATTATTAATATAGGTTCTTTCTTCTATAGAAAACGCATCCATATTTCTGAAACACACTATACATTGCAGTGTTTACTTCACTGCTTGAAGACTTTGAATGCAACAGCGGCCGTAAGTTTGTGTGTCTGACGGGAGCAAGAAGCAAGGAAGAGGTGAGAGTGAAATACATTCAGAAATGCAGGTACAATAAAAATGCAAGTAAAAATAAAATGTCCCTGTACAAATGAACATGGATATATTAATTCTCTTCGTGCCATTAAATTCACTTACTCTGGTTCCGCCCTTATTTTAATCAATTTGATTTATGTTTTCTACACGGTCCTCTCGTTTCAATATCTAATATTGCTGTGTAGTATAGAGTGTACTATCCTGCCTATGAAAGTATTTAATTAGTGCTTAAATCCATCCTTACTTAAGCCTAAAAATTATATAAATATTAAGAATCAAGACGTTACACGTAATTTAGGGGATTTCTTAACTCCCCTGTCAGCTTTTTGATGCGCCACTACTTACACTAGTTTTGGTAGAATGTACTCACCGGACAGAGCCCGTAGAACAGCCAGTCTGAAGTGACTGTTTGCCCGCGATGACAAGAGTTCCCGGATGTGGCCAGGCATTATCAGCTGCTGCTTCCACTTTGTCGAGTGTTTCCTATGGAATCTATTAGCATGTTGGATTCCATTTCTTATGTTAGATTTTACACACAACGAGATTTCCTGATAGACCCTAGCCTCAATATGCAGAGAGGCCATAGTCAATTTTCCTTGGAATTACGAGATGAGTAGAGGTGAGACAGTGGGGCATGTTTCGTATATTTTATGCTCAACCATGCCGAAATGCAGTAATTATACACCTGGTAGTAGCCCTTTAATGCACCTCATTAAAGTACACCTATTCATTATAATTCAGTTGTTGAGCCAATGAGAAATCACCATTGTACCATTATAAAACCGCAAGTAGCCTATCGATTATTTTCGGATATGCAATCGAAAGACAATTAGCGAAAAGTCACGGAAATCCAATACTGTCGCAGAAGGTTATGTTCTGTTACTATAATAATTAGCGTTAATTGTAAATAATATTCAAATAAATTCAATTTATCATCTCGTTTTTCAATTCTAAATAAATTTCCAGGTTATATCAAGCCTAATATTCATGTTATTCTCTAGATTATCTCAAGGTCAATGACATTCGTGCCTCGGAAAAAAAATCAATACTTTCGCGTCTGCGCACATCTCGCAATTCAGGTCAGTTCCGCTCCTCACTTACATAACAATAACATGAATACTTATGAATAATTTCAAGTTAGAAATATGGTCGAGCATAAAAAGTCGTATGAAACTTGCCTATAATGGTGATTAAGACGCTCGTATGTAAATTATGAAACTCGCTTGCGCTCGTTTCATAAACAAACATACTCGCGTCTTAATTACTACCATTATAGGCTCGTTGCATAATGTATTATTATTCGTTAACATGGCCTACTGTACTCTTTGTTTTTAATTATATTATTTTACGACGCTTTATCAACTGCGATGTTACCTAACATTTTAGTGAAATGAAGGCGACATGAGTCGAGAGTCCAGCGCCGAAAGTTAACCAGTATTTGCTTGTAATTGGTCGAGGGAAACCCCGGAAAATAATCATCAACCCCGTAACTTGTTTCAACCAGGATTTGAACCAGACCCGCTCTTTGCATGATCAGACATGCTAACCGGTACTCTACAGCGGTTGACTACTGTATTCTTGAAAGAATGAGTAGACATATTTATTTACAAACTAGCCGTACCCGTGCGCTCCGCTGCACCTGTTAGAAATAAATATAAAGTAATTACATAATTAAAATAGGACATTTGATCCAGGGAACATTCGTGTTTGATAGAAGGATAAATCGTTTAATATGTTACTTAATTTAAATTGCATCCAAATAATTAAAATGCGATCATTTTGGTCCAGAGACACTCATTTGGTGCAATGACAATTCCTTTAACATGTTTCTTAATTGTTATTACATGCAACCATAGCTTAATGAAGATTGACATCATTTAGATTTAATGTGTATATTTTATTTTACTTGTTATAGGTTTCCATTGAATTATGGTAATAACTTAATTTTAACCCTTGTTTTCTACGTATTCAGTAAATGGGCTTGGCCCACTATGGTTCTGAACCCTTCAAATAACTTAAATTATATTATATAATATTACATATTATATTATATTATGTTATATTATATTATATATTATATTATGTTATATTTTATTATATCAGAAGTTACTGTAATAACATTATAGCATAATGTCCATCTAGAGAAACTAGCTTTCCAATGGTGAAATAATAATTAATTATACAAATCGGTTAAATTAGGTTCCGATATTACTTCATACAAAAACAGAAACATTTTCTGTAAGCTATCTTTCATAGCTTTCGATTGTTGCTGTCCAAGGCCCCTTATAGACAAAGTCATTTGTTTTTTAATTCATTACACGGCCTTAGATGGCAGTTATTTTAATTTTAAAACTCATTTATCTCATTAAATATCAGTTCTATCAAAATTTTTCAAGGAACAAAACTTATCGCAAATTATTTTTAAAGAAACGTTTGTTATGTAACATTTTTCACAAAAATCAATAATAAGCGAGATATTTCGATTTATTTAATTAAGGTCCCCTTATAACCCCCTTTTAAATAATGTATTTTGAATCCATATAGCCTAAAATCTAAGTTACAACGAACTTAATTTATATTCAAATTTTCATATAAATCGGTTCAGCCATTATCGCGTGAAAAGGTAACAAACATACAGACAGACATACAAACAAAAATTTCAAAAATGCTATTTTCGGTTTCAGGGTGGTTAATTATACTGTATATGTTAGGACCAATCATTTTTGGAAAATCGAAAATTACCAGAAAAATTTCGGCTACAGATTTATTATTAGTATAGATAAGGCCAGGGCTATTTGGTTTTAATTACCCCAACCAACTACGTCTCAGTGGCAGAAGAAAGGAATGAACAATGATAAAATGAGACTGGAAACATGGTTGAAACACAGGAAGACCTCAATTCACTAATAATTTTTTATTTCATACTTTACGTTCTTGAAAAGAATGCAGAAAATGGAACTGTACGCTACTGTAATTGCTCACGTCACTCAACTGCTACTAACCTAGAACATACCATCAGAAACCTTTTCAATGAATGTAAAACAGTTACTTAGATACGTACCAGATGGTTACACCAGCGTACAGGGATTATATAGAATGGACTTTGAGCGAATTTTCCTGTTCTATTTTTCTGTGTTCATGTACTCCGTCGGCGTTTAGTTCCACTTTCAAGCGCTAGAGATTAGTGTAATCGAGCACACGCAATATTTCATCGATAATAATAAATTGAATATAACCTCTTCAGTCCCGAATTGATATTTGTTTTTAAATTGAAAAAAATATACATATACATAATCATTCTGGGGTTCCAAAAATCCCAAATGATGTCTTCACAGAAAATCAAATTTTGGGGCAATTTTGACTCTTGGTGCCCCAAAATTTTAATTCTAACTTATAAATCTGGTATAGAAATGTTGCAAAAGTGATACTCTTCATTTCTATCAAATTTAATTATTAAAAAATTCAAAAGTATCCAAGATAGCCTACTGCAAAGAAATTAAAATATAATTATGTATAATATACGCTACAGCAGGACTGAGGAGGTTAAGAGTTGAGACACAGAATCCAAACATCGCCTACCTTGTTGCATAATTCAGTGATGGCTTTGCTGCCAATAAATTCAAATTAACAGTTTTTCCTTATTTCTCAGTTACACACTAGCCGTAATAATAATTTTTATGTTTTATATATAATAAATTATATTATAATGTAATACATTAAAAATTATGTATCAAATTCGTTTAATATTTGTATACGATATATATAGGCATATGATTTTACTTCTCGTAGGAGATTTTCTTTCCATTTTCAGCGCTATCAAATCATTACATATTTTAATTGTTGTTTGATGAGATAAACGTCTCAAGTCTCATTATAAAGGCACTCTAGAGTCTAGAAATTACAGGTAATGACGGATTTATTGTTTCGTCGATCCAGTTTATTTTATTTGAGTATATAAACCTAGATGTATTAATTGTATGTGTTATATTTTCGACTGTTAGCTGGTGTGATGTCAGCGCAACTCTAGGGAAAAAGCAGAATCTCACGCTCGAGCTGATTTGAAGGTCATTGAAATCAGTCGTGCTACATCAAAGGTACCGACGCGAAGTGTCCTTACTTGTAATTCCCTATAGGCTACGTTGGTTACACTGCGTCTTGTGGACGAGTCTATTATGTAGAGGGGTTCCTAGTGACGGGGCTCCGCTCAACTAGCGTACCGTAAACTGGGGTTACTTTGAACACAGAGGAAACTTTGAATATTTTTTCAGAAAGTCATATTTAGGTTGCTACATGCTGCACTTGTTACAGATGGAGGTAAATTATCATAAAAATCATTCTCATACCAAATTTACCTTCATCTATAACAAGTGCAGCATGTAGAAACCTAAATATTATTTTCTAAAAAAATGTTCAAAGTTTCCTCTGTGTTCTAAGTAACCCCAGTTTACGGTAATGTAACTTCGATGTATGATTTATATACAAAATAAGACATTCATTAGTATGAATATATATTTATTAATACGGAATAAATTGATTTCTCTTTCATTAATACCCATTTGTAATAACTGTAGCCTAATACATACTGTAAATATACGTAAAGTTTCAACACTTAACGAAATCCAACACATAGGTTAACATATCTTCCATCACATCAGGCCTGTCGCTGGGCAGTAACCTGAACACACGTTTCAGCGTCACATTGTTGACAAGTAACTCAATTTGTTAGCACAACCAGAAAGCATCTAATAGATGCTATAGAGTTACCAACAACGGAAAAAAATATATATATCTTCGAATTGTTTCACGTTATTCATTATTTTCCAAGAAGAAAATGGTTCATATTCTTTTTTATATCTTAATTCTGATTTGGTATGGATCAGTTTCCCAGTTACTTCCTTGGATTTTTCTAAAATACTTTGTGGAACATGAGTTTCTATATCTGAATGTCCATCAAAGATTATTTCATCTATCGACTGATTGTTGAATCGTATCGATTCTTTCATTGATTGGTGGACCCTGAACTGAGCTTAATCTCTTCATCTTAATACTATTTAAATGAAAATAAGGAATTCCAACATAGTATGAAATAAAATATATGTCACAAAGGCGAAAGTGTTTTACGTGCTCGTTTCGAAATTCCTACCGAGCAGTGCTGCTCATCGGAGTGACTACTACCGCGGAGGAATCGGAGATTACGAATAAAGCTCTCCACCGGTGATCTCCGGTACTATCGTAGGTGGAATAGGGGACATACGGAGGGATGCGGTGGTTCGGACCGAAGCGACAGTTAGGTCAAGGACGACCGGCGCTTACGGACTGACGGTAGTTGAGTGGAATAAAATGGCACCAAATCGGATATCCGTCGCATGGAAATTCTTTAATTTTGTTGAAGATAATAATAAAGTCGCACACTGTAAACTTTGTGGGTGAATTTACTCTAAGGGTGGTGGAACTTCGAATTTGTTAGACCATTTGAAGCGGTCGCACAATCGCGAACTTGATGAAAACAATTACGCAAAACATTTGATACGATTTCTTTTTAAATTTTTTTAGTGCTATTGTTCCCAAAGGCTCACAGTCTAGGAAAAAGTCTTTAAATTTGTCTAAAACGTAACTTTCGAGGCAATAAAAAAAAATGAAATATTTACAAGACGACTTGAGTTATATTTTGCTGTTTGGATTAAAATATTTCTGAATGAAACTAAAGAAACATCTGGTAATAATATAATTACAATTATGCTTAAGTTGATATCCACTTATATTTTTATTACAGAGCAAGAGTGGCGCGTTTTAGAAGAGGCAGTTCAAATGCTGACACCCTTTAACACAATAATCACAATCCTGTCCGGTGAAGAATCTGAATAAATTATGTTGGACAGTAAACTTTATCCCATTGATAGCCCACATTTCTTTTGTTCCATTCTGAAGCCCTCTTAATATATTTTACGTTAAACTAAACCGATTAGAATAATAATTGACAAACTCTGTTTGCGATTAAACGAGAGTTTCTAGGAGAATTAAAGTATAAATGTTTACATTAGCTACTGAATGCTTTACTTCTGCGTTAGTTTTGCAGTTAGATTGAATGTTATTAATTTGATCAATGACATAAAACTAATACGTCTTTCCACATATACTATGAATTTCAAAAGTAGAAAAAAAATGTCGGCTAACGCAGCACTTTAAGCAACACAAGAAAAAAGAGCCGAAGAAAGAGAGAGAGATTAACATAAAAGAGACAATGAACAACAACAAATTACAAGTTATTTTAAAAGATACGCGGACGTCAGCGGACTCGAATCACTGCCTGATCCGATTAAAGGAATGCTCAGAGGAAAGTGTATGTCTGCGCCACAGCATATTTACAACCTGCGCGGCATCAATCGGAGGTAACCGGAGGTCTCCGATTGAAAGCGCGCAAACAACCGCTCCGGAGAAAACCGAATCATAAGCAGCACTACTACCGAGAGTGATCTCAATACATACATGAAACCTCACTTTCGGCCCTTGTAACGTAAATAACTATTGTTGTACTACATAAAATTACAAATAATGGTACTTTATTCAAAGAGTTTGCATAAATTAATATTGAAGTATATAACAGAGTAGTGTGATTGATTTTTAAAAACGTTGTCTTTATTTGCGCATGCGCAGTCAGAGCACTACCACTTTCTGTTATATGGCTCGATTCGGAACTTCTGGTTGTGGCCTCCGTGCTTATGGAAGCCTATCACCCGCACGCCCTGGTAGCAATTGCCTCCTTGGATGTCCATTACGAGCCCTGTACCGTTGCGGATGGTGAAGTCGTCTTCAAAGAACCACTTCTGATTGCTGAGCCCATGTTGCTTGTAAGTGAGGAGAGCGCCCCCAGGATTACCTCCGGCGACATCGAGCACGTATCTGAGGAATAAACGCAGTTCATTATTCAATCACAATGACTTGCAATTATTAATCGTTTATTTTACTGGCATGTTTACGTAAACTTTCTTGATCGATTTATTGCTTACAGACTAATATTTTATTAGTGTCGTGCATAAATTCGTAGCGTTTCTGTTCTTCACTACAATACTGCGTTGCTAGGAGATTATTTATCATTTGCCATTTGTTATTTGGAGTGTTATACTGTTATTGCAAGTTATCTTGAACTTTCTGAGCGGGGACAGAAGGGCAGAGGGAAGGAAGTGTGTAACGTGGGTGGAGCCAACTGAGTTGTTTGCGCATGCTCCGCATCATAATCTCTTGTCAAGAAACATAGAACTATTTCCTTCACTGCGTACCAGTAGTGTTACCATGGAGCAGCAACCACAGGGTAGTAATTATGGTGAAATCACACCACTGCGGAGAAAAAGTAACGCTGTTATCCACAGCAGAGAAAGAGAAATTATCGCAAATATAATTAAGTGTTGAGAGGAGGGAAAATTAAACAAAATAAATGTTTGCTGGAACTTCTTGATAAGGAATATGAGAGAGCGGCTAAATACTCTGGCAAAAGTATTAGTTCCGTGAAGAGAATTAAGAATAATACTGAATTACAAACGAATGAACCTCACACTACTCCGGGAAAAAACAGGTATGTAATGTTTGGAAATTATTGCTATAAAAGTTATGTACAATAGTGTGTGTACTGAGAGCGACATAATGAATTACTGTTGTAAGTTATTATTTTGTTATAGTCTGCAAAACATATTACTTCATTCCAGAATTAGGACTTCTGTAAAATTGAAGTGGACGACTTGATCAACATGTCATTCGGGATACAATCGAAGAATTCTATCTTGTTCAGAAAGTAGTACCTACGATTAAGAAGATAATTCCGAATGGATGATGCCATTGACGAAATAATAATTAATTTTGGACCAACCAATGATGGCAGCAATGATAGGGATATGGATTGTGTATAATTGTAAATTAATGTAAATTCAAATAATAAGCCTGTAAAATATTGTTATAAGAATATGTACATATCAGCTGTAGGTATAAGTCATGTAGACTTATATAATGTATAAAAATAGCTGTAGTAGTTCCGCCATTGCCGGTCCCCAGTCCGGATGAGAGAGGAGGAGTGTACAAACGATTATATTTAAATACTTACTCATTACAGGTTAATTAAAACCTGCTACGAAAACATGTTCTCCTCTCAAAACCGGAGTGTCGTGAGATGATGATGTCTGTATTGAACCAAGTTCTTTTACAGTAGAGAGTCGTGAAGTGAAAGAACCAACGTTTTCTGAAAAGAGTCACGTTACTCGAGGGAGGGGCATCCTTGCCGTGCCGTTACGTTGATGAGTACATGCCGTACCGAGCAGTTCGAAAGACAGACTTAGGGGATGTAAGGTTCAAGATAACTTGCAATAACAGTACTTTTAAAATACTCCTTGAATTTTGCGGATTTGGAGAAAACTTGTGCTATTTGTGAGAAAAAGGAAATGGAATATGAAGTTGAGAAAAACAGAAACTTGCGTCAAATTCTTCTGTTTGAGTTTAATAGAAGAGCAAAAACAGCGGAAGAGTCTTAAAACATTTGTGCCATGCACGGGGAGAATGCCATCGGAGAGAGGACTGGAAGAAAATGGTTCTGCCGTTTCAACAAACAACACCCCGTACAAAAGTTAATGTCCATCCACTGAAGATGATGTGCGTCTGGTGAGATAAACAAAGCGTGTTGTATTAGGAATGTAACCATAACTGCTGACATAACAACTCAAGACGTGTTGCGACCGAAGTTGAAGAAAAACGATCTGGAAGACTGCATCAAGTGCTGCTGCAATGCGATAATGCACGCCCGCATTCCTATAATATGACGAAAGCAGATATCTAGGAGCTTGGTTGGAAGAAGATTCCACATCTCCCGTATTCGCCCGAACTTGCGCATACAGATTTCCACATTTTCCGTTCTCTATATAACAATCTTCACGGGAACCCATTTGATAACGAAGATACATTACAAACTTTTCTTGACGATTTATTTAACTCCAAATCAGTAGATATCTTCAGATGCTGAATGTGAAAACTATCTCAGCGTTGGCAGAGAGTCATAGATAATATAACAGAATATATTACTGAATAATTTCTGTCTCCTATTTATCTCAAATAAAACTTTTGTTACAGCGAAAAAACGCTACGAACTTTTGCATAAACCCAATATAAACTTCTGCTATTCTGTCCTCACAGTTTAGCTCTGACCATATTTCTTCGTGAGATAGCTTCCTTGCCATTTGTTAACTTGTGTAAGCGTTTCCAGTTTCCCTCTATGATTCACATACACTCTCACAGTCCTTCAATTTCATGTATCATCTGCAATAGAATGGAGTAAAGTCTTGAGAGTTGTACTTGTTTCCGACTCTGATAGGCTTTAGACTCTGAATAATGAATAATGGGGCTTATCAGTTGTCATTGGACAGTACCTGACTGTCAGAACAGATAGGATGGCCACCCGCCAGATCGGATTCACGAATACCATCCAGGCCACCTGTCTGAATTTGACAATCATCGCACATACAGGGTGATTCAGTAAAAGCGTGCAAAATAGTAAACAGGAAATAGAGAGGATGCTGTATTGAACCTTTTGAGATAGGGATTTTGGAATCTGCATAATCAGATTTAAGGCTATCAAGTTAGATTCGCTGTAGAATCTGGATTGGCTTTGTATATTACAAGACCATATTATTGGGCCGTATATCCCACCTGCCCGTCTGAACAGCCGAATATGTACTTGAGGTTCGTGCAAAGAGTTTTACCTGAGTTGTCGGAGGACGTACCCTTTGCTGTCGGTGAGAGGATGTTTTTTTTATTATTTATTTATTTACAATTTACATTTGAATTCAATACATATGAATAGATACCCGAAATGAGCATATGCTCGTGCTCGGGTACAGTCCAGTAGTCTACATAAATTTTACAGGGTTCAAATAATAATGCTGATGATATAAATAATAGTAACAATAATAATAATAATAATAATAATAATAATAATAATAATAATAATAATAATAGAATAATCGTGACAAAATGATAAAAAGATTGTAATACAAAATAATTCATTAATAATAATAATAATAATAATAACAGTGATAAAACAAAAATATTTACAATAATAATATAAATACTAAGACGGATAAAATAAAATATAAAACCACTAGCGAGAGTTAACACAACTTAAAAAAATAAGCATATAATAACCGGAAAAAATGACGAACTCGAAAATCAACAGAAAAGTTCGTTGTATCGCAGACGACAGCAACCGCCGTATTGACATTGTGTTGTGCATTAATGGTAGTAGGGGGAGCCGATAGTCTACGTAACTGCCGTTCTCTTCGAATCTCTCGTACAATCATGGGAAATTAATGCTGCAAAAACAAAATGTCTACGAGTCAAGTGGTTGCGATATAATCTAGGTGTCTATCTGGCATTTCCTGATCGCTGGATTCAAAAAGTGGAGACCCTACTGTGATACCCTGCGAGGTTACTCGACATGATACACTTGATCATTTTCTACGGGGATATCTAAAATCACATGTTGATAAGAACTCCGTAAAAACAGATATCAAATTAGTTGCCAGAGATAACCGGAGATAATCCAATTGTTGAATGCTTAAAATAGTAGTAGGCCTAGGACACTCTAAGATTTTTGCATTCTGTATTATTGTAAGGTGACGTGATGTAAGAAAGAGTTGCTTACCCGCTGAGCTTACTGTAGATCATGTTGTTCTTGTATTCCCAAACTTGGTTGTCTCCTCCATTGTAGGGCCACATGACAACCTCCGCTCCGCTCCTCCTTTCGCAGTTCCTGACGTCCAGGACCATTCCAGAAGACACACTTTTGATTATGAAGGGCATCTTGTACTACTGGAATCACCAGAGAAACATACGTGGAATGAATTGTGGTATTGCGATGCAAAGAAAGTTTGTACCACGTGAAGGATCGGAAGGAAGACAGCTCCAAACACTCAGTACTGGGCACAACAGCAGTGTTACTCTTTGTTTCTGACTGACATTGGTTCATTCCATTATTATACTAAACCGAAATAGCGTCTGGATATTACAGTAAGTACTTAATAGTATTAATAAGTACTTAATCAGAATGACCGACTTTAATTTCCGGCAGCCAATCGCGTTGCAGGTCGGCTACATTTAAACGTGTGCGTCTTGTGATTCGCTGATTCATTTCTTAAGGCTCGATAAATACTTAATATAATCGCCCGCCATTTTAGCTCTTTCGTTGGCGTTCGCAGAGAACACACGAAGACGTTATTTGCCGCTCAATTATTTGCTGAATTACATTACGTTTGATTTATTATCATAGGAGCTACGACATGATAATGTTTAACTGTGTGGCAAATAGATTCCTCGTATGGTAGCTCGGCAACGTAAGAACAAAAATGGAGAAGGATACTACCTACCTAGACTTTATAGAGCCTTCACGTCCTAAGACGTAAGCAAAGAGGCGGAGTCACGCCGGAAATAACAGCGTCGGAACTTTATCTATAGACAGGCCTGCTTAACTCACCAAAGTGGCAACCTTGACCATTGTTGTTAAATCGCTCGTTACTCACTATTTTTTTAAATAACAGTTATATTATGCATTTCAAATCTACAATTTTATTGTTGTCCTTGTTATTTTCGGAGTTTGGGATTTCATCTAATGAGTCCGATCTATTCGTAGCCTAATATTTGAAAAAAAAAAAAAGTCATTTCGGTAATTTCAGTGCCGATTTGCGCAGTAACTGATATTTCTTAAAAAGAGTAAGTCAGTGCTCGAAAATTCGTGGCAGCACTGCTAGTATTCAACTGCCCATACCTTCGAGGATAAAAAGAAAGGAGGGAGTACTCCAGGCAAATACGCTTGAAATCGGTGCGACGGATATGACGTCAAACTATACCTTTTACGCCCCATAATCCACCGCGAAATAACGCCAATTGCCAAATATTAAATTGCTACTATCGGTTTCGATCATACGTAAACGGATTAGAATGGATGTGGAGGTAACAGAAGTGCTAGCAGATTATTATATCAATACGAGTATACATTTCACCGTATATTTATTAAAAGTGTTATGGTTGTGACATGGACTGAACACTTTATTTCCACATTCTTTCTTTTATCAAGACGGATGTTGACACTCCTTCATATGTTAAAGCATAGAGGGACATATCAACGGACATATAGTTGAGCCCAACAGAATATTAGCTTATTTATAAAAAAATAACACCTGCTCAACTTGAGTATACTTTTGAAATATTCACAACAACATGAACAAAACACCGGAAAAAGAGATGAACTATGGGTAATTTGACGGCCATACTAGTCACACCTTTTTGGTTCCACCGTTGTATTGTATTGTATTGTATTTATTAACATTCCATGGTATTCATACATTGCTTCACAGCTAGAATATGGAACAAGTCAAAAAATTTAATACTATTATAAAGTCTTAATTTATAGTCACAGTCTAGATGAAATATATATACAGACGAGGTTTAAAATATAGTCTACTAGTACAACACATAGTTTTAGTATCAATTTCATGAAGTGTTATTGAATGTCATGAATTCACTTACAGAATAGAAGGCATGAGAAATTAGGTACTTCTTTAATTTGGCCCTAAATAATCTTATGTTTTGAGTTTCATTTTTTAAATCGATAGGGAGGCTATTAAAAATTTTTACTGCCATATAACGCACTCCTTTTTGATAGCACGATAGACTTGCCGATGGAGTATGAAAGTCATTTCTTTGACGTGTATTTATGCTATGAACTGTTGAATTAGTTACAAAGTTTTCACGATTACATACGAGGAAGACTATTAATGAAAAGATATACTGACAAGCCATGGGCATTATTTGTAGTTTTTTGAAAATAGTCCTACATGATTCCCTAGATTTGGCACCTACTATTATTCTAATTACTCTTTTTTGTAATAGAAATATACTGTTACAATCTGTGGAATTTCCCCAGAATATTATTCCAAAACTCATTACCGAGTGCAAGTATGCAAAGTATATTGTTTTTAAGGTATTGATATTTACTATCTTTTGCATAGTTCTAATAGCAAAACAACCTGAATTTAGTTTGGGGGTAATTTCTTTAATATGATTTTTCCAGTTTAACACATTATCGATTTTTAAGCCAAGAAATTTGGTTGTCGTTGTTTCTAATAGGGATCTATTGTTAATTATTGCGCTAGAAGTTTGCGAGGTTGAATTTGGACAGGATTTAAATTGAATTATGTTAGTTTTGTTAAAATTTAATACCAATTTATTGAATGAGAACCAGTCACATATTTTGAAGAGAATTTCCTCTGTTGAAGATTGGAATGTGTTGGAGTTATTGGCTGTAATTTCTATACTTGTGTCATCTGCAAATAATATGGGATGACCTACATCTTTTATTAGGGGGGCAAGATCATTTATAAATACTAGAAAAAGTAGGGGACCTAATATTGATCCTTGAGGAATTCCATTATTAATAGTTCCCCATGTTTCAAGCTTATGGCCCGGGGTTGGCCTATACAGTACATTGACTAATGTAAGCCGATAATATGAGTTGAAGTGGCGTCTGAAGCATTCTTTATATTCTTCGGTTACGAGTTCCCGCAACTACTACATTTTGCCTGAGAGGGGTACTTTTTAGAAATAGACAGTTAATTATAACAGCTGTAGTGCTGTCGATTAGAAGCTTAGAGGAAAGTGACGTTGTGGATGGTCTTGTATTGCTGGAGGAGATTACTATTAAGAACTGTATTTATGTCAATTGTGAATAAACAAGTATTAGTTCTTCAATAGAGTGTTGCCACTGATTTGAAATTGACTCATGTGATTAATTATAGCAAATTACGTAGTTAAATGTATTGAGGTCGTGTGGTTTGTTAATTTAGTCATATCAATGATTTTAATGTTACTAATGAAAGAAGTGAGTGCAAATTGTGAATGATTACCTGTTACCAACTGTTCCAACGACGGATCTTCATACGAATGTGGACTGCACTAGGCAATTATGTTTAATGACAAGTATGAGAGAGCATGTTATCTTATCAACTGTTCATAAGTCTTCGTAGACGATGATTAATTTCGATCGAAATGGTTTTATCAAATCAGACACAAAACGTATTTATTAACTACAGAGACATTTCAGTGATCAGGTGACGTACGCAGAACTTTGAGAGGAGTATCTCATCATCTGTTCTGCTTTTGCTGACTAAATATCACATTTTGATGAGTTCTATTCAGGTTTTTTTTTTAGCTTGTGAGACAGTTATTCTGCCAAGAATCGAGGCGGAAGGTTTTCATGATTTGATGACATCTGCAAGCAAGCAAGCAAGCAAGCAAGCAAGCAAGCAAGCAACCAAACATCTTTTTTTTATGTTTAATATTGGTCGACCAGCAAACTTGCTATACAGACCACTGTTAAATGATGGAATATCACATGCAGAATATCATGTTGAGGTTGGCTCTAAAGGCTCCTCTAATTAATTTAAATTAATTAATTAAACATTTTTGTCAATTATGTGAACAAAAATATGATTTCTGTGTCAAATTTATGAAGAGTCGTCAGTATCACTAAGAAGGATGTCTTGAGGGAGTTTCCTTTTAAGTCGAGATGGCTGACAAGATCTTGCTCCAATGTTATATGTCACAGCTCCAGGAACATCAGGAAGTTTGTTGAAGAAAGATTTTGACATTGAATGGATGTACTGTTCTAGTGGAAGAATTCCCAATTCTTGATGCAGTTGTTGATTTCTTACAAACCAGGGGGCATTTGTTGCAGTACGCAGGAACTTGTAGGCGATGCATGTGTGTCTTATTTGCTGTCCCCCACACTGGCGCTGCATAAGTTAAAAGAGGTCGTACAAGCGAGGTGTAGAGTAGCATTGAACAGTCCAATCCAATTTGTGAACGTCTATTAACCAAAGGGTATAATTTTCGAATTCTAGAAGAGGTTAGTGTAACAATGCGAGTTATATGGGCATTCCATGTATGTTTCGTGTCTAACAGTATTCCGAAATATTTGACAGCTTCTTGACTAGAGAGCCATGTAACTTGTTCATTTAGAAGAACCAAAGGGGGTGGATTATGAATAGGTCTTAAAGAGAAGATTTTAGCTTCTGTCTTGGTAATGTTGAGTAGTAATCTCCAGTCAGAGAACCATTTAGACAGCTCCTGTAAGGATGTCTGAAGAGTGCTGATTGCATTATTTAGTTATTACTTCTGTGACTAGATAGCGAAGATAGTAGTCAGTGTTGTCAATCGTACATAAATATTCCGCTTTATTGACTTCAATATTTCATCCTCCTCTGCTGATTGTATAACAACACTGAGTTCAGCAGGAAACTGCTGATATTGTGAATTATGAGAATAATTTATGTTTAATCTACATCAGCATTTTCCTGATACTTTTTAATCGCCCGAATAGTGGTGTCATCTATTGAGGACTAGCGGAGCCATTTCAAAGTCTGTCAATTTGTTATGTCTTTGGTTCTGTTTTATCCCGTGGTTGGTAAGTTCGCTTACAAGATCATAAAATCGTAGGTCAGATATCTTTGAATGTTAGTGTACATTAACGTCTCACTAATTAATTAGGTAGTGTAAATACCGCTTGTAATAATTACAATACATAACTGCAAATATAAATTACATTAAGTTTCACCACTTAACGAAATCCAACACATAGGTTAACATAACATATTCGTTCAATTGTTTGACGTTGTTCGTAGTTTTCCAAGAAGAAAGTTGTTCAAATTCCTTTCTTTACCTAAATTATGATTCGTAAGAATCAATTTCCCAATTGGTTCCACTGATTCATCTATAATAGTTCGTGAAACATCAATTTCTACATCTTAATGTCCCTCCATGATTATTTAATCTATCGACTGATTGTTGAATGGTATCGATTCTTTCATGAATGAAACAGGCTATTTGAATGGCGGGTATGAATTGAGTGTGTCATCTTAACATTATTTAAATGGAAATAAGGAATTTCAACATAATATGAAATATTGATTATATGCGGAGACTAAGAGGAACGCAGAAAATAGGAAAAATTGGAGAATGCTGGATTTGTAATGAAAGACCTGCTCTTACGCAGAACAGTATGTATGTATGTATGTATGTATGTATGTATGTATGTATGTATGTATGTATGTATGTATGTATAAAATATGGGTCATTCCATGCAAAAAAATATGTTTTTGAACCATGATGTCTCAAAAGATAAAAATATTGTAGTAGGTTATTTTGTATGTTCTAAATATGAATTTCAAGGAATACTATATTTATATCTTTCATAGTTTGGCAGCAATCAGAATTTAAAATATTGGTTTAACAAAGAACACGGTTTCATTCATTGAAGTTTTCTTATTATTTAAAGGAAGCTGGAAAAGTGATTTCAATGCATTGCGAAAAAGGAGAGCCTTCTTTATAAATGCCCTTAAAATGAAAAAAAAAAAATATATAATTTTTTAAATAGTTACCCACCGTAAAATAATTTAAAAAAATATAGAACACAAAATGCAATTCATTTTTACAGACGAAAAAAACATGTGTTTAATTCTATTGATTCCACTGTGAAAATTTCAGAATGTTGACTTAAATATTATGTCAGTTTTTAATAAAAATGACTCACCGGAACAAATGAGCTCAGCAGGTAGGCTCTCCCATACAGAATGTTGCGCGATCAAGGTCAGGGAGACGGACGTTTGACATTACTCATCGTTACGAAGTCTCGCGAACGCTGCGACCGCCACACATAGCAAGAGATTTTCAACAGTCGGAACAAAAATTAATAATTATTAATTTAATTATTCACAGGTTTTTTTAGATAAAGTCATAAAACTTGGGAGATGAATTAGGAATGAGTTTTTCTTTAATACAATGAAATTCGCATGAATTTAATTTGGTGCATTCGAATATAAAACTATTTATTTTTTTCAATGAGGTGCTTTATTCGGATTAATCTTTAAGGTACTAAAATATGGTTATTCAGGTTTACAATGGCTTCTGTTTAGTTTCGATGACACTTCATATAGGGTGTCTAGAATATTTTAAATGATGGATAACGTGTAACTGCCACCCATTGCTCAGTCATCCGTATGACTAAAGTATTAATGATATGGCGGTCATATTTGGCAGTAATTTATTTTCATAATAATATTATATTAAAAGCCCAAAAAAAATCATGACATCGCTGGCACTTTCTTAAAATTTTCTATGAAATGACCCATATAATATGTCACAAAGGCGAAAGTGTTTCACGTGCTAGTTTCGAAATTCTTACCGAGCTTGATCTCAACCCATACGTGAAGCCACTTTCTGCCCATGTGACGTAAATAACTCGTTACACAAAGTTACAAATAATGGTACTTTATTAAAAGAAAAGTAATATTCACATATATAACAGAGTAGTGTTGTTGATTTTTAAGAACCTTGTCTTTATTTGCGAATGCGCAGTCAGATCTCTACCACTTCCTGTTATAAGGTTCGATTCGGAACTTCTGGTTGTGGCCTCCGTGCTTGCCGTAGCCTATCACCCGCACGCCCTGGTAGCAGTTGCCTCCTTCGATGTCCATTACGAGCCCCGTGCCGTTGCGGATGGTGAAGTCGTCCTCAAAGAACCACTTCTGATTGCTGCGCCCATGTTGCTTGTAAGTGAGGACAGCGCCCCCTGGATTACCTCCGGCGACATCGAGCACGAATCTGAGGAATAAACGGAGTTCGTTATTTAATGGCAGTAACTAGCAATTAATCTTTATTTTACCGGTAATTTACTTAAACTGCGTTATTATGTATATATTCTTCATCGATTTCTTGCTTACAGAGTACTATTTTATTAGTTCGTGGCGTTTTTGTTCGTGATCACAGTACTGCGTTGCTAGGAGATTATTTGTCATTTGTTATTTGGAGTTGTACTTTTAAATACTCCTTGAATTTTGCGGATTTGAATAAAACTTGTGTTATTTGTGAGATAAAGAAGATGGAGTGTCAAGTGAAGAAAAACGAACATTTCCAACAAATTGTTTCGTTTGAGTTCAATATAAGAGCATAAACAGCAGAGACGGATCGAAATATTTGTGCCATGGACGGTAAGAATGCCATCGGAGAAACGATTGCAAGAAACAGGTTCTGTCGCTTCAACATTCAATACCCTGGGCAAAAGTTAGTGTCCATCCACTGAAGGTATTATGCGTGTGGTGAGATGAAGAAGACGCTATGTACTACGAATTTCTTCCCAGAAATGTAACCACAACTCCTGACATTTATTGCCAACAACTCAGACGCCTTCTGGCCGCAGTTGAAGAAAAACAACAGGGAAAACTGTATCAAGTGCTGCTGCAACACGATAATGCACGCCCGCATTTCGCTAACATGACGAAAGCATCTATCCTGGAGGTTGATTGGTAGATGTTTCCACATCCACCGTATTCTCCCGATCTTGCGCACTCAGATTTCCATCTTTTCTATGTAACAATCTTCAAGAGGACTCCTTTAATAACGAAGATCCTTTACAAACTTTACTTGGTGACTTCTTTAACTTCAAACCAGTAGATTTCTTCAGAACCATAATCGAAAAACTACCCCAGGGTTGACAGAGAGTCATAGATAATGTAGGAGAATGTATTACTGATTAATTTATGTCAAAAACTTTTGTTGCAGCGAAAAAACGCTACGAACTTACATTAACGCAATATAAACATCATCATCATCAGCAAGATAGGTCCTTCAGGCTGTTCTGTCGACAGAATTTAGCTCTGACCATTTGCACAGTATTTCGTATATTGTTACAGTTAGCATATTAATTCGTGAGATAGCTTCCTTGCTATTCGTTAACTTGCGTTTTCATCTATCATTCACAAGCATTTTGCATTTCCATCTGCAACAGGTTGAAGTAAAGCATTGGAGGTAATGTAGTACGGGTTTCTGACGCTGATATAGAAAGGACTTGGGATTCCAAATAATTAGGTTTGTCAGATTCTCGTCTTTAAATATGTAAGACCTGGCTCTGTCAGAAATGACACAGGATGGCCCACCTGCCAGCATCATACCCACGATTACCATCCAGGCTATTTGTCTGAATTTGACATTCATCGCACATACAGGGTGATTCAGTAAAAGCGTGCGAAATTAAACAAGTAATGAACATTTTGAGGTTGGGAATTTGGAGTCTGCGAAGTCAGATTAAGGCAGTAAAGTCAGATTCGCTGTAGATATCTGGGTGAGCTACCGATGAATCGGGATGTTGCTGTAGAAATTAGAATAGTTCGATTATTTTGAGTTGTCATATACGAAACAAAATACACACATAGGATCGCTTGAAATCTGTTCCACAAAATATACAGAAATGAGAGAAAAAAATACGTGGATAATTCCAGTAAACTCCACAGTGAGAGATAGCCGGAGATAATAAAATTGTTGAATGCTTAAAATAGTTGTAGTACACTCTAAGACTTCCCTCAACCCAATACGAGCAAATGCTGGGTAACTTTCGGTGCTGGACCCCGGACACATTTCACCGGCATTATCACCTTCATTTTATTCAGACGCTAAATAACCTAGATATTGATACAGCGTCGTAAAATAACCCAATAAAATAAAAATAAAATAAACTCTAAGATTTTTGCAGTCTGTATTGTAAGGCGACGCGGTGTAAGAAAGAGTTGCTTACCCGCTGAGTTTACTGTAGATCATGTTGTTCTTGTATTCCCAAACTTGGTTGTCTCCTCCGTTGTAGGGCCACATGACAACCTCCGCTCCGCTCCTCCTTTCGTTGTTCCTGACGTCCAGGACCATACCAGTAGACACACTCTTGATTATGAAGGGCATCTTGTACCACTGGAATCACGAGAGAAACATACGTGGAATGAGTTGCAATGCAAAGCAAATTGTATTACTTCAAGGATCGGAAGGAAGACAGCTCCAAACACTCAGTACTGGGCACAACAACAGTTACTCTTTGTTGCTTATACTAAGACCGAAATAGCGTCTGCATATTATGACCATACTGGAACAAGACACACGACAAAGTGCTCGACCGAAGTTAATAATAGAAAATTGTTGCGAAGTTTATTGTAGTTACAGTATACATCCGAACATGCTCCCAAATTTCTGGCGTAGTTCTTATTGTTTGACAACCTTGCAGAATACGCTGATGGTGAGGTCCATCATTATCCACAGGAGTCGAATACACCAATGACTTTAAGTTCCCCCACAGAAAGAAGTGCAATGGGTTGAAATCTGGTGAGCGTGGAGGCCAAGCATAATCGGATTTCGATGAGACTACGAGCTGCTGCCTTTATTCAGGCAAGAGGTGAACATTTTGAATAGTTCATCTAAGGGATTGTAAAGAGAATGCATCATAATTCCAGCAAACAAAAACAGTGGAGTGCATTAAGATCATACTTGCAAATCCTACTCAGAAAGCAAGAATTTCAGGACCCATGTTGAATAATTATTTTTTCTTCTACACATATGAGGAATCCATACCTGAAGTTTTTCCCACTTTTTCGTTCCACAAGTCTAGGGATTTATGTTTGTTTTGATGTTGGTACTCCCGAATTGCAGGAATGGATAGTTACGTATATTTTTTCGATATTCAAAGGAAGTGAATCGTGCAAAATTCACCATGTCTCAAAAATGGAGATTTTGGTCTTACCACAGTCTAGTATATACAGTCACGAAGCTCAATACGTAGTAAATATGCATCCATAGATAGTTGCTAACCACTAGGATCGCTACTATCGCTTCATTACAGACAATGCGAAATAGTACCTGCACAGTCTATTGTTCCTAGTACCCTAAAAACTCAAGCTTCGTGACTATATATACTAGATGTCGTCACAGTCTACTATATTCAGTCGCGAAGCTCAATATGTAGTAAAAATGCAAACATGGGTAGTTGCCCACCACTAAGATCGCTACTATCGCCTCATCATCGCAGATTTCTCTCCTAGCAGACGACAAAATATGTTACACTTTCCTTGTCGTGTTCTTTTGGAAAAATTAACACCTTCCTTCCATTATTGAAATATTAAATGCATAAAGTTAATTTATTATTTTAATGAAGTATATTAAATTCCACCATAAACTCGAAGATACCTGCAATAAATAGGTTAATATTATTTTTGTTTGTGCAAAACGAACTGAAATTTACTATAATCGCTTCACTCATTCAAGATTATGGCGATAATTAACTGTGAAACCAATAAATATTAATTTGAATTTCCCTTTACAGCAATAATAATGGAAGTATGAATTAATGGAGTAACTTACGTTTACCGGTACTTGTAGTGTAGGCTTACGTTGTTAACAAAGTGGGATGAGGTTAAGCAATAATAATCACACCAGAATTGGAAATAAAACGTGATCAATAAATTTTATTGTAACAGACTTTTTCTACGTCTCTAGTAAAGTAACAAATGAAAATAACAACAAAATTAACAGCTATAATTAAAAACATATCCTTTGAAAAAAAAGTAGGCCTAAGCAATAATAATCCCACCAGAATTGAAAATAAAACGTGATCAATAAATTTCATTAAAACAAACTTAATTTTTCTACGTCTCTAGTAAAATATAATTATTCCAATTATTGTATTTTAGCCATTAACATTTTAATTATAACCAATAACGAACATTTCACAAGCATCAATGTGAAATACGCAACGAGCTAGCACTCGATGGAAATACGACACAGTCCAAAGTCGACCGTGGAGTCTATTGTTTCTAGTTGCTAACCGCTTGGAGCGCTTTATCACGAGATTTGCAAAAAATCACCTCAAGCTTCGCGACTGTATATAGTAGACCGTGATGTCGTCTTACTTCTTTCTGGCTTCTATGGTAAGAACTATATACATCGATAGTTGCTAACCACTAGGATCGCTACTATCGCTTCATTACAGACAATGCGAAATAGTACCTGCACAGTCTATTGTTCCTAGTACCCTAAAAACTCAAGCTTCGTGACAGTATGTACTAGATGTCGTCTTACTTCCTTCTGGCTTCTGTGGTAAGAACTATATCAAGTGTTTATCAAGTGTGACGCCGAGGTATTTTACAGATTGTTTATAGTAGATATCTTCGGAGAAGAGATTGAGGTGATCTGGTATTTTTGGCTTTCTTCTGGTAAAAATGATGGCTTGGTAGAGTGACTGAGGTTAGTAATCACGAAGCAAAAAATTAGCACTTAAGATAAGAGTTTGTGCAATGTATTTACTCAGTGTATCTCGCTAGATTCGGTCTTTTATCAGTGGCATGTAAGTGGATGTTTTTAACGACGTAATACATACAGACGTGTCTGCAGAAATCGCCATCCATCTTACGCCACGAGCAAAAGCAGGTCCAGATACGATTGGGAGAGATCAGATAAGCTTGTTCCAAAGTCTGACGACTGTTATTCGTAAGACTAGCAACTGTTATAACATGATTCAAATACGGACGGACTTAAGTGTTCTGCTTGAATCACCCTGAACATTGACAGTTCGTGGAGGCATAGTGCACGATCCTAGCTATGTTCTGAAAAATTGGACTTGTCCAGAATATCGAGCTGTCTAATTCTCTGATCCTAAATGGGAATAGACGTCAAATTTCTGCTACTGAAAGAAATGAATAAAATATAAACTTTGCAAAGGAATGCATTCCCTTTTCTTCACGAAATAAAGGTGTGTATAGTACAAAATTAGAAATGAAGCTGTGCTAGGAAGAATGGATGAACAGAGAATAGCCTAATGCTGAAAATGATCAGGAGGAGAAAAATAAATTACCTGTGTCACTGGATAAGAAGAAACTGCCTCTTGAAGGAATGGTGAACGGAAGAAAAGTTTGGGGCAGAAGAATATATCAGATGATAGACAACATTAAGATATATGGATCGTATGTGGAGCTAAGAGAACGGAGGAAAAGTTGGAGAATGCTGGATTTGCAGTGAAAGACCTGCCCTTGGGCAGAACAGAACGAATGAATTAAGTATCGTATCTTCCATCCGAAAGAAAGAAGTATCGTTAAAATAATTGATATTTTGAATAAACTGATTGAAACATGAATTTTGCTGTGGAACGTATATCTTTCTTCACGATTTAAACAAAATTGTGTCAAATACTGTTATATTTCTTTTGTGTTGTTTTTGATTATATTGTTTTAGAGGAGGCGAACTAGTTGACTCTCTGTAGCGTTGTGGTAACATGAATGACTTTGATGTATGGGGACCCAAGTTCGAACCAGAGTTCAACTCCAGACCTGGGTGGTGCAAGCTTTAGAGGCATGGACTGTCTCTACCGCTTACTCCGAAGGGTTGTGGGTTCGAGTCCCGCCTCGGGCATGGGTGTTGTGTTTGTATTAGTTTAAAGTTTAAGTAAAAGAAAACAGGAAAACAAAGATAACTTCGGTAAACGGCCTCTGGCCGGTATTAATAAAAAAAATTGATTTAATTATTTACATGAGATAGATATGTATTCTATACTGTTTTTCATGATTATGTTTTAAATCACAAAATGTATTAATATTTCTTTTTACTGAAAGAAGTGACTGCAAATTATAACTCTTACCTGTTAGCAACTGTTCCAGCGACAGATCTTCATACAAATGTGGACTCCACCGGGCACCATACATAATATATAGCCTACAGTAAATGATACGTGTGAGAGCACGTTATCTTATCAACCGGTCACAAGTCTTCATAAGCGATGAGTAATTTCGATCGCAATGGTTTTAGGAAATCAAGCACTAAACGCAATTATTAGCGACACACATTTCAGTGACATGACGTATGTAAAACTGCGAGAGAAATACCGCATCACGTGTTATACTGTTATCTATATATTATAACACTAGTGGCTTGTGCAGCAAATGCTGCAAACTAAGTTCATTAGACGTTCAAATAAACATTTTTCAGATTTATTTTCAGTGAAGAATACCGGATATTCTGAAAGTTATTTGCTTCCATAATAATGAAAGATACTCTCTCTCGAGCCAATATTGAAGAGAACCACGCATATAAATATCTACACCACACCGCCATTAAATATATGAAAAAGACCCAACCCCACTTGATTAATAACTATAAAAATATTTGATTTTTAATAATATCATTATCTTACGTAAGTTTTATAGCTTTCAGTAACATATACTACATATACTATATAGCCGCCACTCAGTAAAATATAGAAATCAAAATCTAATTTAAGTTATTCTCTACATCTACTTATATAACCCCAAAACGTTTCACTTTCATATCATCAATATAGCATTAATATGTATAATTAATGAAAAATAGTGACATCATGGCATTAACTACGAGTACAATAATATTTCATTTCTAATAGTAATAATGTCATCAAAACACCTCAAGTTTTGTAGTTTTTAATATCCAATACACAGCTGTACCCAGAAAATTACACACCACAGAATCTAACCTGTAAATTATTTTAATAAGTTAAGTTTTTAATAACCAATTTAATTTGAGCTCTAAATATGTCAGTATTCTTGCAGATCATGACCTTCGTATAATATTGTTTACTGTAGTTTGTGTTTTGTTTTATTCTCAAATGCAAAACGGCCGACTTGATGCTCGCTTCGCCTCTTTTTAAGGTAGCATCAAGTCGGCCGTGAATGTAATTAACTAGTTCTCAAAACTGACGACAGATGGATTTTGGATAATAGGAAAATTATGTTGAAAAATTGACATTTCACTGAAAACTACTATTTTTCCGAAAAACTTTGAATTCCAAGCTTCAAAATGAGGGGTCATTTATTAAAATCCGTTCAGCCGTTTTCCCGTAATTTCCATTACCAGTTCAAATTATATATATATATATATATATATATATATATATATATATATATATATATATAAGATAATTTTGATGAGTTACATCCCAGATCACTTACGTAACATATTGCTCATCCCTATGTTAAAATCCGTAGCATTTTGAAGAAAACAACAGCCAGGATCGCCACCCGTCCGCCGTAAACGAACACGAGATGGTAGTACAGTCGCTAAAGTAATTCACTTGCGTCTAGAGCCCAACTATCAAAAGCTTCCACTTGAGTAAGTAGTTAGAATTTCACTCACCAGGTAGCAGTGGTGTTACAGTTTTCGTATTAATAGAATCTTTTGGCGCTAGATGGCGGCAACACTA
Source organism: Periplaneta americana (assembly GCF_040183065.1). Lineage (NCBI taxonomy): Eukaryota > Metazoa > Arthropoda > Insecta > Blattodea > Blattidae > Periplaneta > Periplaneta americana. The sequence continues at coordinate 12,566,039 of NC_091121.1, forward strand.
AAGCCGAAAATAGTGACTGTGTTTTTGTTCAAGTTAAAAGTTATTTTATTCGTGTTAAAATGAGCTGTTAACAGTTAAATAATGGGGAAAAAATTTGTTTGCAAGCTGCGCGGCAGGGAGTATGATTATTATAATAACCTTAGGAAGCATGTAAATAGATCTCATCCTGGGACAGTAGACGAAATTGCTCCTAAACTGGGACAAACTGACTTGAGTAAATACAAGTTTAAATGTTCTTATTGTGACAAAATGTTTATTCAAAAATATCATGCTACATTTCATGAGCGGAAAATTCATGGATTGCTCTCTAACTCAGCTCTTCATGAAAGTAAAAAGTGCCCTTTATGTGGTTCAACAGAAGAATTATGTAATCATTTGCATACAGTACATTCTATTGCAGTTGATAGAGAGACTGTAGAATTTCAAAATAGGGACCAGTATGATAAGTAAGTGTAATATTGAAAAGGAGTCATTTTCCAAATATACTAAAGTTAAAAGTTATTCAAATTTGAAAGGGTGTACCCAGCCAATGACGAGTCAGCTTTGTACCGTTATAAAACCTCAGCCAATGACAAGTCAGCTTTGTCATCATCATCATCATCATCCTTCACGAATTAGGCCTCTGTAGACCTGTTTCGGCCCCATCTAGCAGTCTTCTTAACGGACTTCCTGGTCGACGATGTCCTCTAGGTTTATATTGCATCATAATTTTTGGGATTCTTGAATTTTCCATTCTTCTTACATGATCTAGCCAATTGAATTTGTATCTGGTGATTTTTTCTTCTACTGACTCTACTTCTAATTGTTCTAAAATTTCTTCATTCCTTTTTCGGTCTAAAAGAGTATATCCTGCTGTTCTCCTGAAAAATTTCATTTCCGTTGCTTTGATTCTGTTCATGTCTTTTTTCTTTAATGTCCAAATCTCGCTTCCGTATAGAAGGGTGGGTAATGCTAGTGTATTATATATTTTTATTCTTGTAGATTTTTGTACTAATTTAGCTTTTAATGTATTGTTTATTATTCCTAGAATTTGTGTAAATTTGGTAATTTTCTTGTTCACATCTTTTTCATTTTGATAAGATATTTCAAAACCCAGATAATTGAAATTTTGCACTTGTTCGAGGCATTGGTTATTGTGTATTATCTTACTTCTCACTGGGTCTTGTCCTAAAAATGCCATTACTTTTGATTTTTGTGCTGAAATTTCCATCCCAAAATCTTTTAATATTTCATTTAATGTATACAATCCTCTTTGTAAATTATCCTCTGAATTGGAAATTATGACTTGATCATCGGCATAGAGTAAGGTATTTAATGTTAGAGCACTGGTTATTTTGATTCCTGATGTATAGATTTGGTTCCATTTTAAAATAATTTCATTTATGTAAATATTAAATAAAGTTGGTGATAGTGGACAACCTTGTCGAACTCCATTATTAACTAATTTTCTTTCGGATATACAGTTATTTATTTTGACACTTATTTTGCTGTCCGTGTAGATTTCTATTATATTTTGGAATAGCAAATTTGTAACGTTATAAAACCGCAAGTATCGATTATTCTCGGATATGCAATCGAAAGAGAATTAGCGAAAAGTCACGGAGGCTGGAAATCCAATACTGTCGCAGAAGGTTATGTTCTGTTACTATAATAATTAGCGTTAATTGTAAATAATATTCAAATAAATTCAATTTGTCATCTCGTTTTTCAGTGTCTAATTTAATTTCAATGTTATATCAAAGTTAATATTTAGTTTACTCTGTAGGTTCTTATAGGCTGTCAAGGTCAATGTGGACATCTGTTCCTCGGAAAAAATCAATACTTTCGCGTCTGCGCACATCTCACAATTTACGAGGTATTGCTCAAGGTCAGTTAGATACAAATAAAATGAATAATTTCAAGTTGGAAATATCGTCGAGCATAAAAAGTCGTATGAAACTCGCCTATAATGGTAATTAAGAAGCTCGTATGAAAATTATGAAACTCGCTTGCGCTCGTTTCATAAATATCCATACTCGCTTCTTAATTACTATCATTATAGGCTCGTTGCATAATGTACTATTAATAATAGTTCAGTATTAATTGATTAGTAGGCCGACCTATTGAACCCTTATTTAGCGCGGATTTTGTTGATACAAAATTATTATTAGAAACACCTCCAACAGCAGTGTTCCAGATCTGAAGAACTAAGATATTTTAGTTTGCTTCCGAAACTACAGTGTTTCTGCAAAAACTATTTTACATTTTAAGAAATTTATAAGTATATTACATATGTATTTTAATTGAAGAAAAGCTGACATACATACATACATACATACATACATACATACATACATACATACATACATACATACATACATACATACGCACACGCATATGCGTACAAGAGGTCTAGGTTGCTACGCGCTCGGGTAAAACCCCGGACATCGCTACCGCTACGGCACCACTGCACTGCCCGCACCCATCCAAGGATCGATTGTGCATTGAGTAGGAGAAATACAGATTGAAAACTGTCGGGTTGTCTTGTAATAATAATATAAAAATAACATAACCAGTACTCAGTTGAAAGCCACTTTAATACAAACACATCGGTTTCTACAAATATTAACATGAGAAAAAACACACAGGCACAAGCGCCCCAATACACTTACCACTCGATTCCATTCCGTCTTCCCTGGCGAGAGATGGATAACAACTCAACACAGTAAAAACTAATCCTAAAATAATCTCGATCTCTAGAGAGGGAGGGTGAAAGAAAAAATAAAATTAATCTGACTGGTAATGTCATTAATTCTAGTGGATAATTCCTCTAGTAAAAAGCAACAAAAAAGTCAAATACCGTTTTGTTGTGGTTTGAATAGTTTTTTTCCAGAAAAAAATGTACATGAATTACGAGATCGTGCAACGCTGTGTAATCAGCAGGAAATACACATAAGTCTCTGTTCCTCTGAACAACCTTTTGATCTGGCTTGTTAGGAACAGAGAAGTGGAAAGTTATTGCCACGTACATTGTTTTCAAACTCTTAAGAAAAATATAGAAGATATACCATTTAATTTTTGTGTTTAATCTGTGTTAAAGAGCGGAGAATGAACACTGCTCATTTCACTTTAAATAAAATCTTGATATTTTTAAAATAAACTCTACAGTCTAATTTTACCTAAATGTTCACAGAACGCAGACTATAAAATACCCTAATGCCAAACTAAATTGGAAAGATTAAAAATATTTCTACTCTCCCGTTTCAATTGAATACTCTAGAAAACGTAAACAATAATGACCCTTGCCTCGCAAGCCGGTCAACGTTACTCCAACGCTGGTTGGTCGCCGACCTCTAGAACAGGAGCCTGAGTTATCCAGATGGTTTTACTTTTAAATTTTTTCACCACCTTGACTGGAAAATATTCATTGAAGTAATTCGTAAATGTAAATGCTTGTTTATGCGGATGACGTGAATATGTTAGGAGAAAATCCACAAACGATCAGGGAAAACACGGGAATTTTACTGGAAGGAAGTAAAGAGGTAGGTTTGGAAGTAAATCCCGAAAGGACAAAGTGTATATGATTATGTCTCGTGACCAGAATATTGTACGAAATGGAAATATAAAAATTGGAAATTTATCTTTTGAAGAGGTGGAGAAGTTCAAATATCTGGGAGCAACGGTAACAAATATAAATGATACTCGGGAGGAAATTAAACACATAATAAATATGGGAAATGCCTGTTATTATTCGGTTGAGAAACTTTTATCATCCAGTCTGCTGTCGAAAAATTCTGAAAGTTAGAATTTATAAAACAGTTATATTACCGGTTGTTCTGTATGGTTGTGAAACTTGGACTCTCACTTTGAGAGAGATTAAGGGTGTTTGAGAATAAGGTTTAGGAAAATATTTGGGGCTAAGAGGGATGAAGTTACAGGAGAATGGAGAAAGTTACACAACACAGAACTGCTCGCATTTTATTCTTCACCTGACATAATTAGGAACATTAAATCCAGACGTTTGAGATGGACAGTGCATGTAGCACGTATGGGCAAATCCAGAAATGCATATAGAATGTTAGTTGGGAGGCCTGAGGGAAAAAGACCTTTAGGGAGGCCGAGACGTAGATGGGAAGATAATATTAAAATGGATTTGAGGGAGGTGGGATATGATGATAGAGAATGGATTAATTTTGCTCAGGACCAATGGCTGGCTTATGTAAGGGCGGCAATGAACCTCCGGGTTCCTTAAAAGCCAGTAAGTAAGTAGTAAAAAAATTCATTAAATTTACTGTTAATATCAATAGTACCGGTATATTACAGTATATATTTTCCTGATTCATTTTGTAGACATGCATTTAAATTACGTAGAGATTCAGCGTTTATAATTTTTTTTAACACTAGAATTTTTCATTCACATTGAAAACACTTAGAATTTGTGCAGCATCATCAGACAGCCCATTGATTAAAGGTACTGTTGAATAGGAATTCAATCTACTTTTATCTATAAAGATATTATTAATGGGTGTACTACTTCCTGCCTGTATTCTGATTGGGAAACTTACTGTGTGACTAAGATTATAAGTTTCAAGATCTGACTTTAGTTTGCTTTTACGTAAGCTTTCTGATAATGTATGTTTATGTCACAACAGATTACAAATTCTGTATGTGGTTTGTAAAGTCTTTTCAATAATGAATCCCCGGTATTTTCTTCTCAACCCATTAGGAGCAAATGCTGGTAACTTTCGGCGCTGGAGCGTGGACTCATTTCGCTGGCATTATCACATTCATCTCATTCAGACGCTAGATAATCATAGATTTTGATAAATAGTCGTAAAATAAACCACTGAATAATCATGCCAACAGAAGCTTCCTTCTAATATCAGACTGCAGGAGATAAAACAAAAAATAATTGTCAGCCTCGGTAAGAGAATGGAAGCTGACGATGCATAAATATATCATTACACAAAGCTACAATTCACCGCGGGCTAAAGCAGGGAGATGCACTATCATTTTTACTTTTTAACTTCGCTCTAGAATATGCCATTAGGAAAGTGCAAGACAACAGAGAGGGTTTGGAATTGAATAGGTTACATCAGCTCCTTGTCTATGCGGATGACGTGAATATGTTAGGAGAAAATCCACAAACGATTAGGGAAAACACGGAAATTCTACTTGAAGCAAGTAAAGTGATAGGGTTGGAAGTTAATCCCGAAAAGACTAAGTATATGATTATGTCTCGTGACCAGAATATTCTACGAAATGGAACTATAAAAATTGGAGATTTATCCTTCGAAGAGGTGGAAAAATTCAAATATCTTGGAGCAAGAGTAACAAATATAAATGACACTCGGGAGGAAATTAAACGCGGAATAAATTTGGGAAATGCCTGTTATTCGGTTGAGAAGCTTTTGTCATCTAGTCTGCTGTCAAAAAATCTGAAAGTTAGAATTTATAAAACAGTTATATTACCGGTTGTTCTGTATGGTTGTGAAACTTAGACTCTCACTTTGAGAGAGGAACAGAGATTAAGGGTGTTTGAGAATAAGGTTTAGGAAAATATTTGGGGCTAGGAGGGATGAAGTTACAGGAGAATGGAGAAAGTTGCACAACGCAGAGATGCACGCATTGTATTCTTCACCCGACATAATTAGGAACATTAAATCCAGACGTTTGAGATGGGCAGGGCATGTAGCACGTATGGGCGAATCCAGAAATGCCTATAGAGTTATTGGGAGGCCAGAGGGGAAAAAGACTTTTGGGGAGGCCGAGACGTAGATGAGAAGATAATGTTAAAATGGATTTGAGGGAGGTGGGATATGATGGTAGAAACTGGATTAATCTTGCTCAAGATAGGGACTTATGTGAGGGCGGCAATGAACCTCCGGGTCCCTTAAAAGCCAGTAAGTAAGTAACAAAGTTACAAGTAAATGTACTTTATTCAGAGAGTTCGAGAATTAATATTGGAATACATAATAGAGTAGTTTGTTTGGAATTACAAGTACGTTGTCTTTATTTGCGCGTGCGCAGTCAGATCTCTAATGCGTCTTGTTGAATGGCTCGATTCGGAACTTCTGGTTGTGGCCTCCGTGCTTGTGGAAGCCTACCACCCGCACGCCCTGGTTGTTGTTGCCTCCTTCGATGTCCATTACGAGCCCCGTGCCGTTGCGGATGGTAAAATCATCGTCGAAGTACCATTTCTGATTTGTGCCCCCGTGGACCTTATATGTGATGATAGCGCCCCCAGGATTACCCCCAGCGACGTCGAGCACATACCTGAGAATTGAAAAGAGAGTTCAATATTGATTCACAGTCACTTGTGAGAATTCGTTCATTTTTATTTTTCTTCTGTTACCAAGTAGATTAAGTTATGTATCGGGTTGATCAGTTTATTGCTTGCAATATAATATATTATAATAATACAACAATGATGACCTTTATCACCTACCTTGTTCAACATCTACTTGGAGGATTTAGTGAAGAACTGTTTTCATACCATGGGAGGGGTGATAGTAGGAAGAAGAAGAATTAAGTGCATAAGATTTGTTGATATGGCGTTAGCAGAACAGGAGATAATATTAAGGGTTATGATACTGAGCTAAATGACAGCTTTGAGCAGTATGGGATGAAGATAAATGCAAACAAGACGAAGATCATGGTTATCGGAAGAAAATATAGAAGGCAAACAAGTGAATTCGAAATGAGGCTGTAAAACAAGTGGACAGCTTCAAATACTTGGGGTGTACTATAAGCAGTAATATGAGCTGCTGTCAGGAAGTCAAATGAGGATATCAATGGTAAACTGAGATTTTAATAGAAGAGAGAGCATCTTCTGAGGATCGCTGGAAAAATAACTAAGGAAGAGAGTAGTGAGGAGCTTTGTGTGGAGTGTAGCATTGTATGAGGCAGGATCACGGGCATTAGGCTACTAAGTAAAACGAACGCATTAGAAGAATTTGAAACGTGGATATGGAGGAGAATGGAGTGTGTGAATGGGCAGAGAATAACAAATAAAGCTATGTTGGAAAGAGCGTTTGAAGAAATAATAGTGCTCAAACTGATGAAGAAGAGAAAGAGAAATTGACTGGGCCTCTGGCTAAGAAGGAATTGCCTACTGAAGGATGCACTGGAATGTATGATGGACGGGAGAGAAAAAGATATCTGATAATAGACAATATTAAAATATGAGGATCGAATGCGGACACTAAAAGGAAGGCAGAAGAAAGGAAAGGTTAGAATGCTGGATTTGCTGGGAAAGACCTGCCTTTGGGTAGAAATCTGTAAGTGAATGGATATACTCAAAAGGAATATTTCACAGTTTTGCTATGTAAAGATAATGTAATCTATAACTAGGTATGGTAAAAATTTTGTAATATATTATAGTATATATTTTTTTTTGTTGGATTTCTTTAATCTGGACTCCTAGCATTGCTGATCAAAGTTCGAGTTCAACGTAACACAAAATAATATTAAGTGAGACTTTGCCCTCATATGTATAGGCCTACTATTGTGAAACAACGTGGTGTTATAAAGGGCACTCACCCGCTGAGCTTACTGTAGATCCTGTCGTTCTTGTATTCCCAAATTTGGTTGTCTCCTCCGTTGTAGGGCCACATGACCACCTCCGCTCCGCTCCTCCTTTCAGCGTTTCTTAAGTCCAGGACCATTCCAGAAGACACACTCTTGATTATGAAGGGCATTTTGTACCACTGGAATCACCATAGAAACGTACGTAGAATAACTTTTAATGTTCTAACCGAATTATCTTCATATCGACGGCCCAGCTCAAAAGAGAAACTAAAAAAAGTTGACTTTTCGAGTTAGACATACCATGAGAATGGCAGAAAATTACTCTTTCTAATCCAATACAGCAATTAAACGTAACGTTGCGTATACGCACTATAATCGGACTAAATCCATATGGAATTGATCATTTGTAATGAAATAACCAGTTAAAGACGGCAACAACTCGAAATGTTTACTGTTGTGCTAATATAATTTTAATGGCCAGTTTGTCCAAGTAATGTTTAATTTTGCTTAACGAATGTTAAATTAACAGTCTGTTTATTTTTAACGCTTTGTTAATGTATTTTCCATTTGTTCAACATAATTTTGCTTAAGATAACCAACACTTAACTATAACGTATGTTAGCACTATTTTAACTACTCAACAGCAGTTGGTAATGATTCTACACATGTAAGACAATTTTTGATTGGCTAAAATTAATCTTTAAATTCTATATTATAGAGTGAGTCACGAAACTTGCATAAAATGACAACCTGTTATAGTAGGCCACGCTCCATAAACAAACAGTTGACAAATGAATGTTGTAGGTGACGTGCTGAATAATAATTATTACAAAGTAAGGTTTTATTTCCTCATTGCTATTATGGATACGAAATACGAAAGAAATAAAATAACACTGATGTATTTAAACAGTCCAAAGTATTTTTAAATGTTATATTACCAGCCATATGCTAAACATTCCCTACAGAGAGACACAAAATATTAATTTCGCAACTTCTGTTCGAACAGCTGTGGAGACATCGGCCTTATTTAACTAACTGTTAAACGAGTTAACTGCCCGAAATCCTACATTTAAAATTAACAAACTGTTAACAATCTGTTAAACCAAACTGGTGTTGAAAACATACAATTTTATTAATTAACAAACTGTTTAGAGTTTAACAGTCGTTAAATTTTCTAACAATACTTGGAAAAACCGGCCATAAGAGTAGTTTGGTATAGCATAGTTATTTCCCGTCTTTATGAGTAAGTGATTTGAAATTCAAATAAATATAAGCCTAACGAACAATTATTGAATGTTCTGTATTAAGCCATTAAATATTAGGCCTATGCACTATATCCAGGGATAGACAAAATTCCAAAGTTTTCGGGCGTCATAGGAGGCTGTCAGTAAATTGGTCTACACAACTGGGGTCATATGAGTGAAAAAATTATTCCTACGAGGTTGAAGTAAAAAAACCCCACACACCTTTCCTCAGTACTATGAGACTCCGTAGTATGTTTACGTGATAACGAACGATTTTTAATTGAATTACTATAAATTTTGTGTGAACTTACTACCAATGTCATGGCTGAAATTTTATATTTCAGGGTGAGGTAGATTTTTAAATGTTGATATTAAAACCTCCTGAAAAAAAAAGTTATAAAAATAATAAAATTTGAATGTATTTACGTGCAATTGGAATTATTATTATTATTATTATTATTATTATTATTATTATTATTATTATTATTATTATTATTATTATTATTATTATTATTATTATTATTACTGTTTTTATTAGTTGTGTTTATTATTCTCATAATTGAGTGTAATTAGTTACCACTGCCACCGGGTATATACCCATTTGCAGTGTACATACATACATACCTACACACATACATACATACAATTTTAGTTTTTAAATATGGTGCTGTTACCTGCAATATACAATTGCAAATTGAATAATTAAATTTTAGATCCATGTAACGTATGGGTAAAATAAATAAAGTACCATTAACAAACGAATAAGCCACCGGCGTAGCTCAGTCGGCTAAAGCTCTTGCTTGCCGATTCGAAGTTGCGGGTCGATGCCCACTTGGGTGAATTACCTAACCTAAGACAAATGTCAGGTAATCTAAGATGAATCTCGTGATCATTTCGCCAAATACCATCGCGCTATCACCAATTTCATTGACACTAAATAACCTCGTAGTTGATACAGCGTTGTTAAATAACCAAATAAAAAAAATTGAATAATTTAAATTTAACCTTTAAAGAAATTATGAATAGGTTGGAAAAGTAATACTTGATAAAAAAAACAAAATTTGAAAGTTTTTTGATCAGCAATGATGGATTGGGAAAGGAATAAGTTGGGAGGGGAAGTGATATCTGGTATTATTCTCTTCGGGATATTATGTTTACTGGAACCACCAGGTTTGTACTGTCTGGTAGTGGAAAAAATAGATTGGGAAATGTGTCCACTAACGACTAAAGTTAACTGCTTATATTATTGTAAACATTGATGTTGGGTGCATAGTTACAGGTGGGGTAGGCCTACTTCTGTTTGTGCGTTGGTCATTTGGTACAGATCAGACATGTGCAACAAGTTGTTAAATAATATCAACCTATTATAACTCCCTACATCGATAATTTTGGATCACACTACATTATCACTCAGCAATTATTTTATGTTCCGTATCGATCAGGCATGACATGTGTGCAGTGAAGATAAACGCTAGAGTGAAATATTGTGATGTCTTTATAAATAATTTTAGGACGTAAGAATTTCAAACTATTTTCAGTTGTTCACATGTTAGTATTGAAACAAGTGACTGCAAAAATTATGAACACTTACATGTCAGCTACTTTTCCAGCGGAGGATCTTCAGATAAATGTTGATTGCATTAGAGAACCTTAGGTAATATATATATATACACGCCTTGGGTGCGAGAGTAAGTTATCTTATCGGTGGGTTACAAGTCTCTTCAAATGACTATTAATTTCGACCACGAAAGTTTGAGGAAATCATACATTAAAATATTACTCGTATTAAACTATGTTAGAACCATACAACTTTAACTTAAAACAAAAGAGTTAAACAACGATAATATACCTTATGATAGACTGACCCTTTTCAACACCGGTGTGGTGTCATCTTCAACGTCCTTCGAACTACTGCGGTCCGGCTGGTTTTAACTTCCGGCGATTGCTTTGGTCAGCGATGTGGGTGTGTTGCTCTTATGGTGGGAGAAGATTGTTTGTATGCCATGTATATTGAATATTGAATTGTAATTGTGTATTAAGTATATGCTTCTACATTTCGTATTGTTTTACTATATGTAATTGTGGACTTTCTGATTGACTTTTTCCGAGGTTTTCCCCAACCATAAGGCAAATGTCAGGTAATCTGTGGTGAATCCTTGGCCTCATCTTGCCAAATATCTCGCTATCACCAATCTCATCGACGCATCTGAAAAAAAGGATGTTTTTGCTCAGAAATCGCAGAATCTGCATCAGTTGCGACAGATGATCGAACAGTAATTCGTGTTTGGGGAAAGCGACTTTCCCCCCCCCCTCTATAGACACACTAACAGAAAAGGTGAAACAACATAAATCAAGACAAACGACACACGAGAATAAATACATGATATCAACATATCACAATACTAAAACATTCAAAATTGCAGTTCCATTCAGAAAACTAAAATACAAGATAGCATTATAGAACAAATAACAAAACACAGAAATATCTAAATAATAATAATTACAATAATATCGGTGGGTTACAAGTCTCTTCAAATGATTATTAATTTCGATCACAAAAGTTTGAGGAAATCATACCTTAAAAATATTACTCGTATTAAACTATGATAGAACCATACAACTTTAACTTAAAACAAAAGGGTTAAAAAAACGATAATATACCTTGTGATAGACTGACCCTTTTCAACACTGGTGTGGTGTCATCTTCAACGTCCTTCGAACTACGTACTGCGGTCCAGCTGGTTTTGATTTCCGGCGATTGCTTTGGTCAGCGATGTGGGTGTGTTGCTCTTATGGTGGGGGAGGACTGTTTGTATGTCATGTATTATGAGTTCGAATATTGAATTGTAATTGTGTATTAAGGATATGCTTCCACATTTCGTATTGTTTTAGTATATTTAATTGTGGACTTTCTAGTTGACTTTTTCCGAGGTTTTCTCCAACCATAAGGCAAATGTCAGGTAATCTATGGTGAATCCTTGGCCTCGTCTTTCCAAATATCTCGCTATCACCAATCTCATCGACGCATCTAAAAAAAATATGTTTTTGCTCAGAAATCGCACAATCTGCATCATTTGCAACATATCGAACAGTAATTCGTGTTTGGGGAAAGAGATTTTTCGCCCACTCTATAGACACACTAACAGAAAAGGTAAAACAACAAAAACCAAGACAAACGACACACGAGAATAAATATATGATTTTAACATATCACAATACTAAAACATTCAAAATTGCAGTTCCATTCAGAAAGCTAAAATACAAGATAGCATTATAGAACAAATAACAAAACACAGAAATATCTAAACAATAATAATTACAATAATATGGGTGAGTTACAAGTCTCTTCAAATGACTATTAATTTCTATCATAAAAGTTTGAGGAAATCATACATTAAAATATTACTCGTATTAAACTATGATAGAACCATACAACTTTAACTTAAAACAAAAGGGTTAAAAAAACGATAATATACCTTGTGATAGACTGACCCTTTTCAACACTGGTGTGGTGTCATCTTCAACGTCCTTCGAACTACTGCAGTCCGGCTGGTTTTGATTTCCGGCGATTGCTTTGGTCAGCGATGTGGGTTTGCTGCTCTTATGGTGGGGGAGGATTGTTTGTATGTCATGTATTATGAGTTCGAATATTGAATTGTAATTGTGTATTAAGTATATGCTTCTACTTTTCGTATTGTTTTAGTATATTTAATTGTGGACTTTCTGGTTTACTTTCTCCGAGGTTTTCCCCAACCATAAGGCAAATGTCGGGTAATCTATGGTGAATCCGTGGCTTCATCTTGCCAAATATCTCGCTATCACCAATCTCATCGACGCGTCTGAAAAAAAGGAAGTTTTTGTTCAGAAGTCGCAGAATCTGCATCATTTGCGACAGATGTTCGAACAGTAATTCGTGTTTGGGGAAAGCGATTTTTCGCCCACTGTATAGACACACTAACAGAAAAGGTAAAACATAAACCAAGACAAACGACACACGACAATAAATACATGATATTAACGTATCACAATACTAAAACATTCAAAATTGCATTTCATTCAGAAAACTGAAATAAAACATAGCATTATAGAACATATAACACAACACAAATATCTAAATAATAATAATAATAATAATAATAATAATAATAATAATAATAATAATAATTACAATAAGTACAATTCCATATTAAATTAGATAATGCAATTTAAAATCTTTCTTGATTTGTTTTTAGTCCCTTATGAAAAACAGATTACTGGTTTCAGTCTTAATTTGAGTTGTTTTTGCTACAATTCTTTCAGTGAAATCTGCTTCCTTCTACTAATCATATATTATAAACGATTCTTACATTTAAGAAACAGATCTTAAAACATTAATACTTACTGCACCTGCTGAAAAAAATCACTTCAACCTTTACATCACTGCGGTGCATCGGTGTGACGGTATTTCAATTTTCGGATGAAGGACTTCTAGATCAATGAAGTCCCAACATTTCATTCGTTGCGGGAAGCTAGGACACGGCTTTCATGTGTCATTCGAGACATCAGTGGCGTGTTGATATTTGAAGCGTTGTAAATATCCCAGTAGTTCAGCAACGTGCATCAGTAACTACAAGTAAAACCTGTAACAGTTGAAACATGCAGCAATTAAATTATACTTCTGTCAAGTTCACCGATGATATGCTCAAATTGGAATTTGGAGGATGTACTTCTCATTTCAGTACACACTGTGGAGAAAGTGGAAAAAATAAGAACTCCGAACTCGTCAAGTTTGCTCATTTAGTCGAAACAGTGCAAGAAGTTGTGTATGTAGCAGCCGTTACTCATTGATCCCCCTTTGGACTTTGGTTTCTTCCGAGGTTTTCCACAGCCGTGGGACTGAAGCCGGATGGTCTATGGCGAGTCCTTGGCATCAACACCCTTGATTTGATTACCCCCTTTGATTTGATTACCTGGTTGGGTTTTTCCGAGGTTTCCCCCACCGAAAAGGCAAATGCCGGGTAATATTTTGGCGAATCCTCGGACCTCATTTCATCTCACTACATCTCGCCAAAATGTAAAAAAAATTGTACAACATTGTAAAAATTGTAGAAAATTACTAAATTGTAAAACTATAAAAATTTGTAAAAATTGTAATTGTAATAATGTAAAATGTTGACATGTTCCACATCTTAAAGCTTCATTGCTCATGTAAGATCTATGGAATAAAATAAATGAATGAAATGAATGAATGAGTGGTATTTAACTTTCTGTTTAACAAGGCTATCAGCTAACAAAATTATTTAGCGTCAATGGAATTTGTGAAATAACGTCGAGCCATGAGCCTTATCGTTACCCGATATCCACTTTGCGTCGAGAAAACCTAGGAGAAAAAAAACCATGTAGCTAATCAGCCCAAGCGAGGATCAAACCCATGGCCGAGTGTAGCCAACGTTCAACAGACAAACGCATCACCACCCACCTGAGTTACGCCAGTGGCGACGTTTCAAATTGTTGATCGCTAAGCAACAAGTGAATGAATTTTGTGCTGTACGGGATTGGAAACCCAGCATATTGTTAGTATGTTATAATCAGCGGCTTGCCGAAGCAAAATCCGGTAAAGTGCAACTGTTGACATTTTGCTTCATGTGGCATTTCAGATTTGGTGCTGTCAAATGTCCAAACCAGAGTGCAAGTTTATAATTCTGTACAGTTTTCTCTCCAGTACTGAAGGATGTCGCAATGCAAATCCTAAATGTGCAAGACTGTCCCGTTAAGCCAAGGAAGGATGCAGACAGCTACGGTTTAATTTCTTTGAACACACGAGCCATGCATCCTTCCTCGTTACACCCGCCCACCACGATGAGACACGGGGCAATGGGCGGGGGACCTGAAACAGAAGAAAATCAAGTTACTAGCAAGAAAAGAAGAGTAATACCATCGACACAAATTTACCTCTTTTTGTGTATTCTCTTCGTAAGTGCTTCTTTTAATTCATAAAGACAAAATTCAAGAAGGACCAAGCCAGAGAATAAAAAAACACGTCAAAATGAAAGTACAAGAATTAAACGCAAACTTAGCTTAGTACATTGGAATCACATGTGCACTGCAAGAGTATCGTGGCCCCTTCTTTACAGGAAGGAACATATAAATAAAACGATTGTGCACATCTGTATTATCAATTCTATGCTATAAAATGCACGACATTCAGAAAGAGATGGGAGCAATTCAAATCGGAGTGCAAGTAATCAAATGCGCTTAAAAACGTAGGCCTAATTCAATTTGTTACACTAATTTACTATCTTAGAACGGTGCAGCATTTCTATAGAAACAGTTCTTCTCGTACACTATGGAATACAATACATTAATAATATTTAAAGAAATGCAGGAGTAATGCAAACCAAAGTTCAGTTAAACACAAATACATTTAAACAATGCAATTCCCCAGGTTACACGAATATTCGAGGTTACAACGGTTCCATATTTGTGTAGTAACAATTTTACTACTATAAAAATGCGCTACATTCAAGAATCATTTGAAGAAACACAGGCGCAATTGAAATCTAAGTTAAAGTAAAATTCATTGAAAGGTGTAATTCCGTGTGTTACGCGAATTTACGGTCATAGAACGGTACACAATTTCACTTCATAATTTACATCACTGGCGTGCTGGCATCTCAGTTGTTGTGTGAAGAACTTAAAGATCAGTGGAGTTACGATATTTAAAACGTTGCGGGAAGCTAGTACACTTGACGGCTTTCATGTGTCGTTCGAGACATCAGTGCCGTGTCAATATTTGAGGCGTTGTATACATCTCTGTAGGTCAGCAATGTGAATCAGTAACAAGTAAAACCTTTAACAATTTAACCATACAACACATAGTCCACACCTGTGGAGTAACGGTCAGCGAGTCTGACTGCAAAACCAGGTGGCCCGGGTTCGAATCCCGGTCGGGGCAAGTTATCTGGTTGAGGTTTTTTCCGGGGTTTTCCCTCAACCCAATACGAGCAAATGCTGGGTAACTTTCGGTGCTGGACCCTTGGACTCATTTCACCGGCATTATCACCTTCATATCATTCAGACGCTAAATAACCTAGATGTTGATACAGCGTCGTAAAATAACCCAATTAAATTAAATTAAAAATTACAACACTTAAATTATACTCCAGAGACGCTCACAGAGGAACGCTGCTGAAATTTAAATTTTAATGATTGTCTCATTTCTTTACACAATGGAGAACGTGAAAAGTGAACTCCAAAGTTGTCAAGGTTACTCATTTGGTCAAAGTAAGGCAAGTTGTTGTGAATGTAGCAGCCATTACTCAGTGGTATTTTTAACTGACTAACGACGCTGTATCAACTACCAAGTTAGCGTCGATGGAATTGAAGTGATGCAAAGCATAAGCCTCGCCATTAACTGATATTCACTTTGCATGGAGTAAAACCTCGGAAAATAAAACAACCTGCTAATCAGCCCAAACGGAAATCAAACCGGTGACCGAATGCAGCATACGATGAACAGGCAAACGCTCTAACGCCGGAGATACGCCATTGGTGGCGATTCATATTGATTGCTAAGGAACAAGTGATTGAATTGTGTGCTGTACGGGACTGGAAACCCAGTTCACTGCTTATATTTTAGTGCCTTATGACAATCCTTGGTGTGCTGAAGCCACAGCTGTAAAAATTTCCTTTGCTTAATGTAACACGTACCAAATTTCTCAAGTATCCAATCCAGAGTAAGTTTCCAGTATTGTACAGTTCTTTTCTGCAGCACTGGATAATTTCCCAATACAAATTCTAAATCTGCAAGACTGTCCCGTTTAGCCAAGGAAGGATGCAGCTACCGTGCTAATTTCTGTGAACACATATGAGCCTTATATCCTTCCTCGTTACCACCCGCCCGCCACGATGAGGCACGGGACAATGGGCGGGAGCCCTAAACAAAAGAAAACAAAGTTACTAGCACGAAGAGAAAGCATAATATCACATTCGACAGATAGGAAATTTTTAATTTTTAATTTTAATTTTAGTGGGTCATTTTACAACGCTTTATCAACATTTAAGGTTATTTAGCGTATGAATGAGATGGTGATAATGCCGGTGAAGTGAGTCCGGGGTCCAACACCGAAAGTTACCCAGCATTTGCTCATACAGGGTTGAGGGAAAACCCCGGAAAAAACCTCAACCAGGTAACTTGCCCCGACCGGGTATGGAACCCGGACAGATCGGAAAAGAACTCAACTAATTTTTTGAATACACTTCGTGTTTCTT
Source organism: Periplaneta americana (assembly GCF_040183065.1). Lineage (NCBI taxonomy): Eukaryota > Metazoa > Arthropoda > Insecta > Blattodea > Blattidae > Periplaneta > Periplaneta americana. Next base: position 12,583,042 of record NC_091121.1, read on the forward strand.
GTTTTTAAACCAAGATAAACTTCAAAATTGAGAAAGAACACAACTAAAAGTAAAAAATACGTCAACATCCAAATAAGCGAATTAAGAACTGCTTGGTATGATGAATTCACGTGTGCACTGTAAGAATATCTTCGGCACCTCTTTTTACAGTAGGAGACCTAGAAATAGAATGAATGGTTCAGTATATCAGTAATATTTCCACACTATAAAAATGCAGACTCGTTAAAAAAACCAGAACAATTCAAATTGGAGTATAAGTAAACTCGCTTAAACGACGTAATTTCCGAAGTTACACAAATGTACGATCGTAGATCGGTTCAGCACTTCTCCAGCATTAATTCTACACTATAACATTTCATCACATTGAAATATAAACATTTGAATTAAGAGAGGTACAATTCAAATCGAAGTTCAAGTAAACAAACTTGTTTGAACGACGTAACTCCATATTTTACACGGATTTACAAGATTGGAACAGTTCAGCATTTCTGTAGTATAAATTCTACAATACTCTTATTATTTAATTGCATTTCATTTATTGCATTCCATACATCTCACATTAGCATTCAAGCTGTAGGCCAAGATGTGGAACAACTGAAGTTGGGAAAACCTCGGAAAAACCCTACCATGTAAGCTGCCGAAACTATAATCTAACAAGTCCAAACGAAGTTTCGAATCAGTAGGCTAGCGAGTCTGCCGCCTGAGCTACGTTGGCAGCTACATAGGGAATATACTGTACCCTTGTAACAAGCAGATGATTCCATTTATGTATGTATGTATTTATTCACACTGCAATGGGTATATACCCGGTGGCAGTGGTAACTAATTACACTCAATAATGACAATAATAAACTTATTAATTAAAAATACAATTAATGATAATACTAATAATTAATACTAATAATAATAATAATAATAATAATAATAATAATAATAATAATAATAATAATAATAATAATAATAACAACAACAGGGAATATACTAAATTAAATGAAACGATCACTTAAAATAACATTTGAAATATTCTAATTTGTATCTTAAAACTAAGATCGAACTAAAACCCACGAGTATATGTTCATATCTGCACAAGTACCTTTCAACATTACACTCATTTCGCTGCCAACTCACTCACTGCACTGGAACTACGACACATTTCACTGATTCTATCCTGATTTCACTAACACTTCAAAAACATTTCACTGTTCAAATACTTTGCACTGCCACTATAACCTATACAGCTTCACTGACAGGAACACGTTTCACTTACACAGCACACTTCACTGACACGACATACTTCTTCACTGATACAACACACTTCACTGACACAACATAATTCTTCACTGATACAACACTTCAATAACAACATATCATTTACACCCTTTAAGTACTGTGTATAATTACCGTCTATTAGTAAGGTCCTTAAGCCTATTTTTAAATACATTTTTGGTTGTTGGTAAAGCCTTTAGTAAGTCTGCAGGTAAAGCATTCCAGTCCCTGATAGTACGATTGAGAAAAGAAAACTTTCCAGTGTCCGTCCTCTGCCTTCTTTCCCTCAATTTATATGAGTGGTCGTTCCTTGAAGAGTAATTTGGCGGCTGCAACCTATTTTTTATTTCTCTCCAGGCAGGCTCACCTCTGTATGTTTTGAACAGTGCGCATAATCGAATTCGCGTTCTCCTGTCCGTGAGTGTGTCCCATTTTAATGGTGAATTTTTCCGACAACACTTAAGAGCCCGTTTTTTAATCTTTTCCAGTGTCTTAATATGTTCTAATCTGTAAGGATCCCAACATGCAGCACCATATTCCATTACTGGACGTACTAGTGATTTATATGCAATCTCTTTGGATTTATCAGAACCTTTTCTTAGTACCCTCATCACAAAGTGTAACGCTCCCCATGCTTTTCGCGCTGTGTCTGTAACGTGTTCTCCCCAGCCGAGATCGCTGCTAAATGTTATTCCGAGGTATTTACATTTGTTAACTTCCGGAATGGTTTCACCCCCTAACGTATACGATGCGACTATTTTATTTCTTTTCCTTGTAAAGCTGATGGCTTTGCTCTTTAGAGAATTTATTTTCATTTTGTTGGCTATTGCCCAATCATTTATTCTATTGAGGTCATTCTGGAGAAGAGTAGTATCTTCATGACTTTTTATTTCCCTGTATAACATGCAATCATCCGCGAATAAGCGAACCCTAGACAAGATATTATTATAACCTGAATAATAAATTATTCTTGAGTTGAGCTATAAAATATAATACATAGCAAGTAAATTAATTCAATATAAAAGCATAAACAATTCAATCAGTTGAGATATGCAAATACAGATAACATATCATGCAAATTACTTCACAATTTACAAACAAACAATTCATCAGTCGAGTCATGCTGATTACTATTAAATTTACAGCATATAGAATTCATAGTCAAGATATAAAAAATAGGGCCTATACAATACATAGTAGATTAATTCAATTTACAAGAATATTTCACTTGACTCATAAAAATTGTACCATGCATATCTAGTAGATTAATTCAATTTATAAGGATAAACATAGAATGTAGATAGATGGATGAATTCGACAATAAAATACACACAGATGCACTACACCATCAGAATTTGCTCTTAAATTCAATGCACGGGTCTTCTTGACCATACGTGCTATATAAAACAAGTCCTATTTTGTAGATTTCGCCACTCTCACCTATTATTAAATCCAACCACTCTATAAAAATAAACTCAGATTAATATGAAAACGGGACGAGCAAAACACATTATGTTTAAATATGTAGAAGTTTACATGAATTTGTTTGAAAATTCTCATAGTCGAAACATTTTACACAAGTAGTACCCTGAAAACACAAATACATACGTAGTGAAATCTTTTTAACAACTTACTCTAACAGAGGATATGGAGATCGTTTTGTGGTATATATAAATATGTAGAAGTTTAGTTTAATCTGTCTCAAATATTTTCTCACGGTCCTTCAAACATTTAAGACAAGTAGTGCCCTGAAAAGTACATACACAGAGAACTCTTCAATAGCTTACACTAACAGAGGATATGGAGATCGATTTGTATTATGTATAAACATGTAGATTTTTTTTTTAATTTGTTTGAAAATTTTCTCATGGTCCTTCAAACATTTAAGACAAGTAGTGCCCTGAAAACACAAATACATACACAGAACTCTTTTCAACAGCTTACATTAACAGAGGATATCGAGATCGATTTGTATTGTGTATAAACATGTAGAAGTTTTTTTTTAATTTGTTTGAAAATTTTCTCATGGTTCTTCGAACATTTAAGACAAGTAGTGCCCTGAAAACACAAATACATACACAGTGAACTCATCAACAGCTTACACTAACAGAGGGTATGGAGTTCGATTTGTATTATGTATAAATATGTAAAAGTTTTGTTGAATTTGTTTGAAAATTTTCTCATGTTTCTTCAAATATTTAAGACAAGTAGTGCCCTGAAAACACAAATACATACACAGTGAACTCATCAACAGCTTACACTAACAGAGGGTATGGAGTTCGATTTGTATTATGTATAAATATGTAAAAGTTTTGTTGAATTTGTTTGAAAATTTTCTCGTGTTTCTTCAAACATTTAAGACAAGTAGTGCCCTAAAACACAAATACATACACAGTGAACTCTTTTGAACAGCTTACGCTATCAGAGGATATGGAGATCGATTTGTATTATGTATAAATATGCAGAGAGGCAGAGCGGCAGAAGGAGAGAACGAGACACACACTCTCATAAAAGACACACACACTTGCATAATAAGAGGTACTCGTACGAGGGAACGAGAGTACGAGAGAAAGAGTACGAGAATACGAGAGAAAGAGAGAGAGAGAGTACGAGTGGGAACGAGAAAGAGAGATTACGGGAGTACGGGAGTACGCGGGTACGCGAGTACCCAAACACCAGTGCCACCGATCACATCATGAGCGTACGAGGGTACGAGAGTAGGAGGGTACGAGAGAAAGAGTACGAGTGGGAACGAGAGAGATTACGGAAGTACCCAAACACCAGTGCCACCGAGCACATCATGCCCTATTAATAGAGGTTTGCACGCATTCATATATATTAATAGAGGGGTGCACACATTCATATATATTAATGGAGGGGCTCACACATTCATTTATATTAATAGAGGGGCTCACACATTCAAATATATTAATAGAGGGGCGCACACATTCATATATATTAATAGTGAGGCACAGACTCGCATAATAGGGAGATAATAGAAAGACACACTCGCAAATAAGAGATACACTCTCACAAAGTAAGGCGCACTCAGAAAAGACATGAAACTGTCACAAAAATGGTTTTTAGTACTTTATTTTACGACGCTTTATCAACATCTTAAGTTATTTAGCGTCTTATTGAGATGAATTTACTAATGCCGGTGAATAGAGTCTGGAATCCAGCACCGAATTTTACTCAACATTTGCTCATATTGGGTAGAGGGAAATTTCTTGGAAAACCTCAATCAGGTAACTTACCCTCCACCGGGACTCTAACCCGGGCCACCTTGTTTAGCGGCCAGACTCACTAACTGTTACTCCAGATGTGTGGACCAAATTAAATTAAACACTATCAGAAAATAATTGAAAAATAAAAAAAAAAGCGCTAGAAGCGAAACAATAACGAAATAAACACTCGCATACCATATACCAAATAAGTTAAATTCTCCCATTCAAGAATGTAAACACACACGAAACGATAAATACCATACAGAAACGAAACATTCACGCAAAAAAGAAATTCTCTCCCGCAAGAAACGATACAATGTCCTTCACAAAAGGAACAATCACTCACAGAATAAAGGAAAAACTCTCGCATAATAAACGAAAAAATCTCAAGAATCTAGTCAATCTCTCACACAAAAGAGGAAACAAGGTCGCGCAAGATACTAGATCTCTATTACACACGAAGCAAATCACACTCGGACACACGAAACTATATGAAACAATCACACACACTTACGAATCGATATACAGTTTCGAGAGTTCAACAAAATTGCTTGCAAAAAAAAAAAAAAAAAAAAAAAATTAATTATTCACTCTAAGTAAAATTCAAAATCTCAATCAATTAAACCTGCAGCAAAAATAAAATCAACTTCAAAAAAATTGTTTTCCAGGTAAACTAATATACGCAACTTCGCAAAAATTAATGAATATTTTTTTATTTGTGAGCATCCAAGAATCAAACTTTTTTTTTCCGTAATGGCCGTTCTCTTTCTATAAATACAAAGAAATCATTATGGGTACTTATCAGATCGCTTACAAATCTTCACTTTACACTTCCGCTTCAAAAACTACAGAAACCTTCAGACTAGAACGCAATGAATTCCATATTAGAGCCTTCAAAATGTGAAGCAACTCTCCACACTCCTCAAATTACGAGATAAACTGAACCATGTCCAAATCTGAACCAACGAACTTTAAAAAAAATGGCAAGACCTACGCAATATATCAGTTATAATAAAACTATTTTACAACGTATTGAATAACATTTATCAATGGAAATAATCAAAATATGATAATAATTTCGTACTTTCGCATTTGTTTTTTACATTTACCAATTTGTTGCAGAAATGAATTTGGGAGCATTAAAGGTTCGGAATAGACAATAGGCCTGCCTATATTTATAGTAAGGACGTAGTAGGGACAATGTTATTTTGTATTTCAATTTAGCATGACTCTGCAGTTTACATTCCATCTAGAGTAACTGCTATATTCTTAATTCAATGCATCAATATTTGTCACATGCATCATGTATCTAAGTTTTAGAGATTAATACATATGCAATATAAGTTAGCCTGTTTCTAAAGGAACAGTGAGCAATCAATTGCTGAAAACTAATTATGCAAAAAAAAAATCAAAACATTTAGCAACATTTTGCGCATTCCACCGTGTCCTGTAACTTGACATTACCAACGTTTCCATAGTTGCTGCTTACAGGTGCCATCATCATTGCAGCCAGGTAGAGCTGAGATGAGATGTTATGGCACCAACATGCGCGAAGTTTTAAATTGCCGGCCAGCAGGGTAGAGGAGTGGGGGTTGTTAGTATTACGGTTCTCAAGCTCAGAGCGGCAGGCATATCCGTTTCATCTCTTTCCAAAAATATTCGTCTTACCTTAGTATCACCACTTTCCTACTCAAGAGTCCGAAAGTACCTAATGGAATTACGCCCGCTATTCCATCTTTATATTCTTATCCTCTGTCCGATCAGACGACTGATCTGTGCTGGAATCAGATGTCCCTAAGTTTATGGAAATGTTCTAAAAAATACTGTCCATCACGTGCTCAATTTCAATGTAATTATTCTCTACTTTCTTCACATAATCATACACTGATATCCATTCTTGAAAGAAGCGATTGCAGAGTCGGCCTCTGCTTATGCGTAGCGTAGAAATTATAAATGAGTCTTCTTATGACTTCCTCATCAAAACTGTCTACAGCTGCAACAATCTTCTTCTTCGGCTTTGATTTTTCCGGACTGGAGAAAGATCTGCTGTTCCTGCCTCAATATTTTTCCCTTCTTTCCTGATTCTTGCCAAGGTTCGCTTTGAAATACCAGTGGCAGCCAGTACTCTTGCACACACGCTTTTCAATGGAATTGGTATTCCGTTTACAGCCTCTTCTGACATGAATTTCCATACATTGTATGCTATTTCATGTCCTTGACTATGAACTACTCTATGATTTCACACCTTAGACAATGCCATAATGAGGGCGGTCAGAAGGAGAATGTTTTCAGTATTAGCAATAGCGGTAGTAGCACAACGATCTGAACACTCGGAATGCTAGTAACCAACTAACCCAACACCCCTCCAGTTTACTGTGAGGGCGAGTCCAAGCAAACGAACTAAAATGCGTCTCTCGCGCCGGTGCCATAAGGTTCGTTCCAACAGCAGTCAGGAACCGTCCGTAACCATCGTGAGCATGCGCAGTACAGAAAAAACGTTCCAACACAATCCGAACCAGTCCTGAACCGGAAACATGTACTGCAGTCGGGCGTTCCAACAAGCTTTTGACACGGGTTCGGAACGGTCAGAAATAGTCCGTGGATTGAGGCATGTACGGAAGAGTACGCAAGACGCGCATGCGCATAAGCTCACCAACGTCTCCTGGATACTGAAGAAAGACAAGATCGACTGTTCATATCAGTGAGGTTAAAGATGAAAAGTGACAGTACAGGCGAATAATAAACTAGAGATTTAATTTAAATTTTCGCCAAAAAGAAAGGGAATGGAAACTATGTGGGTATTGAAATAGTTAATTACAATTTCAACATGCAGCTTTGTTTAAGAGTATAATAAATAACGTAAATACATTAATAATAAAAAAAAGAATTATTTTTAGATGAGAGTCCCCCAGTACACGACATTGAATTAACGGAATTCTTGCCTTCCATATTTTTTGTCATCTTTTTGTAGAAAATGATCGAAATTCTATTTTCTGCAATTAGAATTAGCTGCAAAACGATAATAATAAGCATCCCGTTCTTAACAAAGATGATCACAGTTATAGCATCACTGGATTTAGTACATAACGATCCGCGAAAGCGTTCCAACAGCGACCAGTCCAGTTTCAATCCCATAGCAGATGCTCAACTAGCGCATGCGCATAAAATGGTACAGAAACCGTACATGAACTGATCAATGAACCGCTTGTTGGAACGAACCTATAACTTCTCGTCCGAGCTCTAAGACCCAAGGGGTCGCCTACCTTTGTTGGACACGTTATGTCTGTCTACTCCAGGCTCAGTATCATATTCCTCCACGCAGCCATATTGACAATTATGTTCTGGCTGACCAGCGTCTCTGATTGGCTCTTCACTCCTGCAACAAAGTTGTTATATAGATTTGTAATTATTTTCGTATCCTTTATTTACAGTAGTTGTGTAAGTCATGGAATTTCTTAATACAATATTGTATTTGGTAATTTCCTAGAAGACCGGCAAAATCCAACACGGCTGACGAAAACTACCAAAAACGTTCTACCAATTATAAAGTTCAAATGCCACCAAACTTCACAAAATCAAAGATGGAAGATCATACATTCAGATTCTTGAAGAACAAGCCCTTAAAAAATGAAAATCTTCAATTTACCATCTTTGATTTTTTTGGCGTTTGGTGGCATTCGAACTTCATAGTCGGCACTACTTTTACGACAATTTTCGTCCGCATTTTACCTCCAAAAATCACAAAAATATATAATTTATCACCTTATCAAAAAAATTCAATTCTCATTGACGTCTTCAACGACAACCATTTCGCATCCAGTATATGACACAGGCTTCAAGACAATCTCAACTTAAACCAACGCTTTGTCGTAGGCCTTCAGTGAACTTCGCATAGGCCTAATTGAACCATGATATTTACACAAAATGAAATTCTCTTCAAACTCTCATTATACCTTAACTTGTACGGAAAATTCAGTAAATAATTCCTTGAAACCACGGGAACAGTTTTCTCCTCAACTATCGACACAATTTGCATTCACCAACGAAAGAACTAAACCAAAATCGACAAAATTTAGTATTCTGTTCTGTGTTCACACATCTTTCACAAATATCATAAAATGACGAACTTTCAACGTCATTACCCATTCGAAATTAACGAAAATTCTAGAACAAGTGACAACTGTTGGCAATCAAATCGAAAAAAATAATCACGGCGACACCAATTCAACCAGGTGCCCGTCTTCTATGAAATCTTATCTATATTAATAATAAATCTGTAGCCGAAATTTTTCTGGTAATTTTCGATTTTCCAAAAAATAATTGGTCCTAACATATACAATATAATTAACCACCCTGAAACCGAAAATCGCATTTTTGAAATTTTTGTTTGTATGTCTGTCTGTATGTTTGTTACCTTTTCACGCGATAATGGCTGAACCGATTTATATGAAAATTGGAATATAAATTAAGTTCGTTGTAACTTAGATTTTAGGCTATATGGCACTCAAAATACTTTATTTAAAAGGAGGGTTATAAGGGGGCCTGAATCAAATCGAAATATCTCGCTTATTATTGATTTTTGTGAAAAATGTTACATAACAAAAGTTTCTTTAAAAATGATTTCCGATAAGTTTTATTCTTTACAAAATTTTGATAGGACTGATATTTAATGAGATAAATGAGTTTAAAATTAAAATAACGCCATCTAAGATGGTGCAATGAAATAACAAATGACTTCGTCTATAAGGGGCGACTTCGTCTATAAGGGGCCTTGGACAACAACAATCGAAAAAGGGGCCTTGGACAGCAACAATCGAAAGCTATTAAACTTAGCCTACAGACAATGTTTCTGTGTTTGTATGAAGTAATATCGGAAGCTAAATTAACCGATTTGTATAATTAATTATTATTTCACCATTGGAAAGTGTAGTTTCTCTAGATGTACATACAGTACTGCTATAATGTTATTACAGTAACTTCTTACTAAATCGAGGACAGGTAAGATTAAAATAGCTTCTTATACACAGAAAATTTGATAGGCTATTTTGTACAGCTGTCAAAAAAAAAAAAGTGGCCGCACTCGTGAACAGCGAATATTTTCAAAGTCCACTTCGGGTCGCGGCGATGTTACACGATGCATGTGCTTGTACAAGCAGTTCCGGAACTATGAAAGTGTTCCATATCTGCGCCTCGTAGATCAGCCGTAGAGTGCTTGTTTAATGATTCAAAGGTCGTGGGTTCGGGCCTTCTTCAAGTTTTCATTTTATTTTTTAATCGTTCTTTAGCGATGTAAATTATATTCAAATTATCATTTATATCCAGTTATCGTTCTTTATGGATATCACGTTATTTATATTTTGTTATCGTTCTTTAGAGATATGAATAAAATTCAGGTCATCATTTGTATTCTGTTATCGTATTATAACGATATGAATAATAATTATTATTGTATCTCCAATGGGGGTTAGCCCTATTTTACATATTTATGTTAGGGCTATAGTTTTATACACAAAAAAGATAAGCATAAAGAGAAATGGAAAATAAAAAAAAATTAGCTTACGCGATGTAAACAAAACATAAACAATCCGTAAATTAGGCATTGCGATTGCAAAACAAATATCAGGTATCAATTTGAAACCTACAAAAACATTAACAACACACATACGTAACACTTCTATAACACAAATATACAGCTTTCCGTACCATACATCATAAATTAATACACAATAGTCACACAAACACAATCAAACTATAATTACGACATTGCGACGACATCAAGCATCCCATAACTGACTCACATACATAACAAATCAAGCATCCGTTACAACACATACACTTCAACATAGTAACCACACTTTTAAAAGTTACAAATTTGGCTCCAAGAAGAATATATAGGACACTGTTACTAATTACTATTCTTCTACAATTTCTTAAATACATCTGTAATAAATCTGTGAAATTCCGATATGAATAATATTCACTTTTTTATATTGTTATCGTTCTTTAGCGATATGAATAATATTCAAGTTATCATTTATATTGTTTTCCTTCATTAGCATTATAAAATAATATTCAAGTTATTTATATTGTTACTTTTCTTTCGCAAAAAATATAATCTGTATTTTATGTAAGTAATTATTATAACACAAATAAACATCTTTCTTTGTAAAATAGGTTATTTTATTTAGATAATTAAATACGTATTATATAATTTCTTATATTAATTAAACAAACCGATATTTATCATTTATATTGTGTTATCGTTCTTTAGTGATACTGTATAAATAATATTCAAGTTATTTATATTGTAATCGTTCTTTAGCGATATAAACAACATAAATTTAATATTAGGTTTGGAAAAATCCAGTTGCATAATACTGGTATTAGTTTTTCTTTTTGTATTATTACATTATACTATCTTGAACCACAATAAAATGAAAAGGAGTAACGAGGAATTGAACCTGAGACGTTGACATCTAAATTCCGACGTTCGTCCGCTGAGCTACGAGGGCAAAAGTGTGGAAACATTTTCGGAAAAATTGGCCCAATCACGCTCTAAGATTTTCTGATGATTCGTAGAAGCTAGTCCAGGATGCGGGGGGCAAAGGCTAATTGAGATTTCCCAATCTCTGATAGGGTCAAACATTCTGATAGAATTAATATTTAACCCTTGCCGTGACTTTCGGTGAAGTGCGGAGGGCCCAATTAGTCAAATCCACTCTCCTCATCTCCACGCTTGGGCCCCCTGGAATTTAATAAGATGCGAAAGGGATAGTGGTGTGCGGAAAGCAACGGGATGTTACCGCATTTAGGTCTATCCTTCCCAAGAAAAACTGCAAACATGAACAAAGGAAGCTTTTAATAGAAGAAGAAGGATCTTCTGCGGACCTCTGGAAAAAGAACTAAAGAAGAGACTAGTGAAGTGCTTTGTGTGGAGTGTGGCATTGTATGGGGAAGGAACATGGACATTATGACGAAATGAAGAGAAACGAATTGAAGCATTTGAAATGTGGATGTGGAGAAGAACGGTGCGTGTGAAGTGGACAGATAGAATAAGAAATAAAATTGTGTTTGAAAAAGTGAGTGAAGAAAGAATGATGCTGAAACTGATTAGAAAGATAAAAAGTAACTGGTTGGGTCTCTGGTTGAAAAGAATAATAGACGACATTAGGATATGTGGATCATATGCGGAGACTAAGAGGAAGGCAGAAAATAGGAAAGATTGGAGATTGCTGGGTTTGCAATGAAAGACCTGCCCATGGACAGAACACTTATGTATGTATGTTCAGAATGCCTGGAATATCGTGTCTAAAAACAGTCGCTATTTGCAAAGACTAGTCAATTCCATGCCCACTCGATTGCAAGATGATCGAGATAAGAGGAAGATAGACTAAATATTGAATTGTGGCTTTTTGTTTTGTTTTTTGAACGCTTAATTGTTTGAATGTTTTAAGGCCGACGCCAGTAAATTTGTTTTGTTTATGCCACGAAAGATATTTTTATTGAGAATAAAATCTTTTTTCTTTCCATTTGCAGCCACAATATCATAATGATAAAGCCATGGCATAATATATTAATGAACCTGATGTTAATTACTAAAATAATCGTAAAAGAGAAAGGAGCCATTATGTATAGTTTGTCTCTCTCAAAAACAGAACAAAAAAGAACATAAAAAGCACATAAAAAGCACGTGGTTGTAGTCGAACGCAGGACCTCATAAATAAGAGGCCTCAACGCTACCATTATGCTATCGACAACACACAGAATACTTCAATTATAACTGTAGATATCAGGCAACGTGGTCCAACAACATGTAACATCGCCTGTCTCCGAATTGTAGCGAAGATACCCGAAGGCAACTTTGTTTCAGGAGAGCGGCCACTTTTTCTTTTGACAGCTGTACCTACTGTTAATAAATGGATCGTCTTGTTGGTATTATTTTGTCCATATTTGTTAGGAAAATAACTATCAGACATTAAATAAATAAGGAAGTAAATATATAATACAAATTGGCATGGTCTCCAAAGGATCTTTGTAATTTCGTCAAACACTTATGTATTCGGTTAGCTGTTATTGTGACATTTAGATTTTTATGCTCGACCATGCCGAAATGTAGTAATTATACACCTGGTAGTAGCCCTTTAATGCACCTCATTAAAGTACACCAAATCATTAAAGTTCAGGTGTTCAGCCAATGACAAGTCACCTTTGTACCGTTATGAAATCGCAAGTATCGATTATTCTCGGATATGCAATCGAAAGACAATTAGCGAAAAGTCACGGAGGCTGGAAATCCAATACTGTCGCAGAAGGTTATGTTCTGTTACTATAATAATTAGCGTTAATTGTAAATAATATTCAAATAAATTCAATTTTTCATCTCGTTTTTCAATTCTAAATCAATTTCCAGGTTATATCAAGACTAATCTTATTCTCTACGTTATGTAAAGGTCAATGACATTCGGCCTCGGAAAAAATCAATACTTTCCCGTCTGCGCACATCTCACAATTCAGGTCAGTTCGCTACTCACATAACCATGAACATGACCTACTTTTGAATAATTTCAAGTTAGAAATATGGTCGAGCATAAAAAGTCGTATGAAACTTGCCTATAATGGTAATTAAGACGCGCGTATGAAAATTATGAAACTCGCTTGCGCTCGTTTCATAAACAAACATACTTGCGTCTTAATTACTACCATTATAGGCTCGTTGCATAATGTACTATTAAGAAATTTGTTCTTTTGTATGAGGATTGTGAATATGAGTGAGAGTGAAATAAAATTAATGAACATTACATGTTTTTAATTATTATTTTTCCTTTAATTTTTTATTGAATACACACCACCAAGTCATAATATCTGTACAAGCAGTAGCGTACCTAGAAATTTTTAGTCAAGAAGGGATCATTTCAAAATTGGTTGTGATATTGACGTGACGTCATATTTGATGCGTTTCACAGGATCTTATTTGTGTTGAAGTTGACGTTCTATTCATGATTCAAAACTATACCTCATACACTGTTTAGAAAGCATAATAGTGATAAAGCCTGATACTACGATGATGTTTCCTACAATTTAAGTTATTTGTTCATTAATTTAATTGATTTATTTTTACTAGCAGAGTTAAGAACATAAAGCCTTGTCTTCCACTCAACCAGCATAAAATGGTAGGCTATGTCGCTCCAGTCCGAGCTGTACCGGGTAGAAGTCGGGATGGTACCCGCTGTAGGCGCTGTCTCAGCGAGATTGAAACTCTTCCCCATATCCTTGGCGTCAGCCCCTATAGTGAGGCCCTTCGCAACATCCGTCATCATGCTGTCCGTTCTATGCTGACCGAGTAAGGAAGTAGGGTTTACAGAGGTGCAGGGACTAGCCACACAAGGAAGTGTTCGGCGAATTGATATCATTGCCATTAAGAACAACTCGGCATACATTCTCGATCCCACCATCAGATTTGAGACACACGCAGATCAACCGCATGAGGTGGACAGTGAAAAGAAACGGATCTATGAACCAACAATCCCGTTCTATAAAGATAAATATAGCCTGTCCCACATTGATGTAATAGGTCTGATGGTGGGAGCACGAGGTACCATACCCTCCTTCTCTGCCAACAAATGTAAAAACCTGGGGCTAACACAGAGCATTGTGAAGGAAATAGCCATTAGTGCCCTCAAAGGATCGGTTCAGATATTGAGAAATCATTTGTATGGGAGTGATAATGGAAATTTCAAGTTATCTTAACCGATGGCTGTTGGTTGGTTTAGATATCAATGCCAATAAATCCGTACTATTATTTTTCTCGCGGTATATAGCATTCAAATCATTCTAACCTATCTGATGATTTTTATTTCCCCCTTTCTTAACTGTAAATGAGCACAAATGCTACTTAGGTATAAAGTTTCCTGACATTTTGTATATTCGATTCCCTAACCGTTTCAAATATATATCATTTTACCTTTTAGGTGTGTTTCCAAATTATATGTAATACGCTTTGTCACGTCTGGCAACCTTTTTATAAGTGAAGCTTTTTATATATTATACAGAGTGATTTATATAGAACTGACACATTTCTTTCTTTAATTATTCCGTTGGAAATTCATTCAATGACCCAATTTTAGCACCAAATTAAGCAGAATGTTCTGGAGTTTCGATTCCTTGTCACTAGATGCGCAGATGTTTATGTTTTATTCCTATTGTTGGCAGCACTGACCCAATTTTAGGACCAAATTAAGCAGAATGTTCTGGAGTTTCGATTCCTTGTCTCTAGATGCGCAGATGTTTATGTTTTATTCCTATTGTTGGCAGCACTAGATGCGCAGATGTTTATGTTTTATTCCTATTGTTGGCAGCTGTTTTCGACATTTTGTGTCAACGTGAAAATGCAGTACACATTAAATCAACGACTCTTCCTTGTGAAGCAATACTGGATTACGAATTCAATTACAACTACTCAAAAGGCATACCAGAGAGAATTTGGTGTTCGCAATCCTCCCAAAAGAAACACAATACTGGGACTGGTAAACAAATTGGAAACAACTGGATCTCTGGTGAGTGAAAAGGGCAAGCATCGTTCATCTAGGCTTCCGACGGTTGTTGTTGACGTAAGAGCACGACTGGAGCAGTCATCCAAAAAATCATTAAGACGTTTGTCGCAGGAGACAGGGTACACCTATTTAATGTGTCAGAGAGACAGACATTGGACGATCTGAAGCACAACATCACACAGGAGATTCAAGCTATTGACAACAGAGTCCTCCAACGAGTGGCCAGTAACATGGAACGACTTGTTGAGTTGTGCCTTATGTAGGATGGAGGACATTTTCAACATTTGCTATAGAGGTAAATAATCTCCCAAAATTCCTCTACATTTTAGGTATAATAAGTTGTCGCCAGCACAATTCGTTTTGAAACAATTAATGAAAGAAAAGTGTCAGTTCTATATAAATTACTCTGTATATAGAAGATATAAATAACAAGAACACAGAAAGATTAAAACATGAACCTCGATACAGCACGGAAACTTTCGATGTTTGAATATATCACGACACAAAGTTATAAAATCATTACTTTATTCAGAGAATTCGAGAATTAATATTTTAGTACATAATACAGTAGTTTGTTTGGAATTACAAGTACGTTGTCTTTATTTGCGCGTGCGCAGTCAGATCTCTAATGCGTCTTGTTGTATGGCTCGATTCGGAACTTCTGGTTGTGGCCTCCGTGCTTGTGGAAGCCTACCACCCGCACGCCCTGGTAGTTGTTGCCTCCTTCGATGTCCATTACGAGCCCCGTGCCGTTGCGGATGGTAAAATCATCGTCGAAGTACCATTTCTGATTCGTGCCCCTGTTGACCTGATATGTGATGACACCGGCCCCTGGATTACCCCCAGCGACGTCGAGCACATACCTGAGAATTGAAGAGAGTTCATAACTGAGTCAGTCACTTGCGAGAATTTGTTTACCTATTATTCTCTGTTATCAAATAGACTTAAGTTATGTATCGGGTTGATCAGTTTATTGCATGCAGTGTAATAATAATAATAATAATAATAATAATAATAATAATAATAATAATAATAAGTATATGATTATGTCTCGTGACCAGAATATTGTACGAAATGGAACTATAAAAATTGGAGATTTATCTTTCGAAGAGGTGGAAAAATTCAAATATCTTGGAGCAACAGTAATTTATATTTATAAATGACGCTCGGGAGGAAATTAAACGCAGAATAAATATTGGAAATGCCTGTTATTATTCGGTTGAGAAGCTTTTGTCATCTAGTATTCTGTCAAGAAATCTGAAAGTTAGAATTTATAAAACAGTTATATTACCGGTTGTTCTGTATGGTTGTGAAATTTGGACTCTCACTTTTAGAGACTAAGAGTGTTTGAGAATAAGGTTCTTAGGAAAATATTTGGGGCTAAGAGGGATGAAGTTACAGGAGAATGGAGAAAGTTACACAACGCAGAGCTGCACGGATTGTTTTCTTCACCTGACATAATTAGGAACATAAAATCCAGACGTTTGAGATGGGCAGGACATGTAGCATGTATGGGCGAATCTAGAAATGCATATAGAGTGTTAGTTTGGAGGCCGGAGGGAAAAAGACCTTTGGGGAGGCTAAGACGCAGGTGGGAAGATAATATTAAAATGTATTTGAGGGGGGTGGGATAAGGTGGTAGAGACTGGATTTATCTTGCTCAGGATAGGGACCAATGGCGGGCTTATGTGAGGGCGGCAATGAACCTCCGGGTTCCTTAAAAGCCAGTAAGTAAGTAAGTAAGTAAGTAAGTAAGTAAGTAAGTAAGTAAGTAAGTAAGTAAGTAATAATAATAATGGTGAAATAAGACGACCTGTAATACCTACCGTGTTCAACATCTAATTGGAGGATTTAGTGAACACTTGTTTTCAGACCATAGGACGGGTGATAGTAGGAGGTTGTAAAAATTAAGCGCACAACATTTGCTGATGATATGGTCACAGTCTAGTATATACAGTCGCGAAGCTCAATACGGAGTAAATATGCAAACATTAGATAGTTGCTCACCACTAGGATCGCTAATATCGCCTCATTACAGGCAATGGAAAATAGTACCGTCGCAGTCTATTGTTTCTAGCACCCACAAAACTCAAGCTTCGTGACTGTATATAGTAGACTGTGATATGGTATAGTTAGCAAAAAAGGAGATGATACTAAGGGATATGCTAGTAGAGCTAAATGACAACTGTGAGAAGTATGGGATGAAGATAAATGCAAACAAGACAAAGGCCATGATTATCGGAAGAAAAATAAAGAAGGTAAACTTGCGAATTCAAAATAAGGCATTAGACCAAGTGGATTGCTTCAAATACTTGAGGTGTTCTTTAAGCAGTAACATGAGCTGCTGCCAGGAAGTCAAAAGGAGGATAGCATTGGCCAAGGAAGCTTTTAATATAAAAAAGGAGTATCTTGTGCGGACCTCTGGAAAATGAACTGAGGAAAAGACTAGCAAAGTGCTTTGTGTGGAATGTGGCATTGTATGGACATTACGACGAAGTAAAGAGAAGCGACTAGAAGCATTTGAAATGTGAATATGGAGAAGAAGGGAACGTGTGAAATGGACAGACAGAATAAGATATGGAGCTGTGTTGGAAAGAGTGAGTGAAGAAAGAATGATGCTGAAGCTGATCAGGAAGAGAAAAATAAATTGGTTGGTCCTCTGACTGAGAAGGAACTGCCTACTGAAAGATGCATTGGAAAAAATAGTGTCCGGGAGAAAAGTTCGTGGAGAAGAAGATTTCAGGTGACAGACAATATTAAGATATATGTATCATATGCGGAGATGAAGAGGAAGGCAGAATAAAGAAGAAGGGAGAATGCTGGATTTGCAGGGAAAGACTTGTCTTTGGGTAGAGAACTATAAAGTAATGCATATTCTCAAGAGGAAATTTTCACAGTTATTTTAATGATAGTATAATCCATAACCGTTTGTAATATATATATATATATATATATATATATATATACAGTGTGTTTCAGAAGTGATGGTAAAAATTTAGGAATGGGGAGTATAAAAGAAGAGAACCAAAACAGTTCTAGTAAACATGCATCCGCGAATTAACTGTTTACGAGCTAAATGCAACGGTTAAATTGCGGACCAATTATTTACTACAACTTCTTTGGATCTCTTTGTTTTCACTTTTTATCTCCAAAATTTTGGCTAACACTTTTGAAACAGCCTATATGTTTTTATGTTGGATACTTTTAATCCGGACACCTAGCATTACTGAACAAAATTCGAGTTGACCCTAACATGAAATAACACTAACAAGTGAGACGGCACTTATAAGCAGTCTTCGAGACTTCGGACCCAATAGAAGCAGTTCAGTGAGAATTCCGTACTGAGTATAGTGGTAAAGCATACAGTGGGTGGGGATGCTATTGAATGAATGGCAATAAATACGCAAAGGAAAACGCTCTGGATTTGAAGGTTCTGACGAATAATTTGGTTTTCATACAAACTGTGTATGAAACTATTACACGGTTAGAAAAGTCAGAGCAAGAGATGCCGGAAGCCCTCAAAATAATTTAGAAAATGATGCAGAGAATTAATGAGACGAAACAGAAGTGGAAATCAATTTTAAGTAAAAATAACGGATGTGGAACATTGTGTAATATAAACAGCAAATTAGTGGACATAGAGTCAACCGAGAATAAAGGACTGTCTCTAAGAGACTGCAATGATGTTAAGTTTTTTTCGTTTTGCTCTTATCACGTCATGCGACGTAGAGCGCAGCTTTCTACAGTACAAACTTTGGCAGGTAACCGAAAAAGATTTACGTTTGAGACACTGAGAATGTATCTTGTAGTAGGTACATTGCAATTCGGTACTTTTTTTTATTTTTTATTTTAGTTGGTTATTTAATGACGCTGTATCAACTACTAGGTTATTTAGCGTCGATGAGATTGGTGATAGCGAGATGATATTTGGCGAGATGAGGCCGAGGATTCGCCAGAGATTACCTTGTATTCACATTATGGTTGGAGAAAACCTCGGAAAAAACCCAACCAGGTAATCAGCCCAAGCGGGGATCGAACCCGCACCCGAACGCAACTTCAGACCGGCAGGCAAGCGCCTTAACCGACTGAGCCACGCCGGTGGCTGCAATTCGGTACTGTAACTGCACTTCCTGAAGACGACCAATAGGTTAAATGAGAAAATTAAAATTGCTACATGCTTATTTCCACCATTAACACTGTGTAATTAAACACAAATGCTTATAAAAGACAGGAGAATACATGCTTTTCACATTATTTTGACATTATCATTGTGTAATGTATATTTACTTTCAGAATGTACATATGTGTGTTTCCCCATACTACCGTATTCTACTCTAAATAGGAACGTTGTTACCTCAACACATCTCTATCTACCTGCAGCGAGTCAACAACCTATAGTGCATGCACAGTAAACTTATTGTATCGGGTCCAAAGTCTCGAAGCCTGCTTATAAGTATGTACTATATTACTTTGAAAATAACGTGGTGTAATAAAGGGCACTTACCCGCTGAGCTTACTGTAGATCATGTTGTTCTTGTATTCCCAAATTTGGTTGTCTCCTCCGTTGTAGGGCCACATGACAACCTCTGCTCCGCTCCTCCTTTCGGCGTTCCTGACGTCCAAGACCATTCCAGTAGACACACTCTTGATAATGAAGGGCATCTTGTATCACTGGAATCACCATAGAAACGTACGTGGAATGAGCTTCAATGTTCTACTGGAAACCGAATTCTTATAATGTAAAGGGAAAAGGCGACTTCTTGGTCTTGTCTCACCAAATGCCTTCTCAATGTTACCAGTTCCACCTATTCAAATTTGTCTCGCAGCTAATACGACTCCGTTAAGATCCTAGGACTTGACCATTTTTAACTATAGCTTTAAAATCACTATATTTTAAAAATACTTTTACTTGGTTGTTTAACAACGCTGTATCAACTACATCAGCCATTATTCAGTCTATAATTCAATATGGTATAATTGTTTGGGGTGGAAGTACAAAAATTAATCGTTTAATGTTACTTAATTTAAATTGCATCCAAATAATTATAATGCGATCATTTTGGTCCAGAGACCACTCATTGGTGCAATGACAATTCCTTGACAATGTTTCTAATTATTATTACATGCAACCATAGCTTAATGAACATTGACATCATTTAGATTTAATGTGTACACTTTATTTTACTTGTTATAGGTTTCCATTGAATTATGGTAATAACTTAATTTTAACCCTTGTTTTCTACGTATTCAGTAAATGGCGTTTGACCCACTATGGTTCTGAACCCTTCAAATAACTTATATTATATAATATTACATTACATATATTATATTATATTATATTATATTACATTATATTATATCAGAAGTTACTGTAATAACATTATAGCATTATGTCCATCTTGAGAAACTACACTTTCCAATGGTGAAATAATAATAATTAATTATACAAATCGGTTAATTTAGCTTCCGATATTACTTCATACAAACACAGAAACATTCTCTGTAGGCTATCTTTCATAGCTTTCGATTGTTGCTGTCCAAGGCCCCTTATACACGAAGTCATTTGTTTTTTATTTCATTATTCGGCCTTAGATGACAGTTATTTTAATTTTAAAACTTATTTATCTCATTAAATATCAGTCCTATCAAAATTTTTCAAGGAATAAAACTTATCGGAAATTATTCTTAAAGAAACTTTTGTTATGTAACATTTTTCACAAAAATCAATAATAAGCGACATATTTCGATTTATTTAATTCCATTGACTCAAAACAGTTTCTAGATAGATCTTAAATAGAGATGGTGACATTCCACATCCTTGTCTCATTGGGATATAATAGATCGGCTTATACTTGGAGGACTATTAGAAGAATGAGAACATCTATACTAATAATAAACCTGTAGCCGAAATTTTTCTGGTAATTTTCGATTTTCCAAAAATAATTGGTCCTAACATATATAATTAACCGCCCTGAAACCGAAAATCGCTTTTTTGAAATGTTTGTTTGTATGTCTGTCTGTCTGTCTGTCTGTATGTTTGTTACCTTTTCACGCGATAATGGCTGAACCGATTTATATGAAAATTGGAATATAAATTAAGTTCGTTGTAACTTAGAATTTGGGCTATATGGCATTCAAAATATTTTATTTAAAAGGGTGGTTATAAGGGGGCTTGAATTAAATGAATCGAAATATCTCCCTTATTATTAATTTTCGTGAAAAATATTACATAACAAAAGTTTTTTTTAAATAATTTCCGATAAGTTTTATTCCATGCAAAATTTTTATAGGACTGGTATTTAATGAGATAAATGAGTTTCAAAATTACAATAAACAACGCCATCTAAGGCTGTGTAATGAAATAAAAAACAAATGACTTCGTCTATAAGGGGCCTTGGACAACAACAATCGAAAGCTATGAAACATACGGTAGCCTACAGAGAATGTTTCTGTGTTTGTATGAAGTAATATCGGAAGCTAATTAACCGATTTGTATAATTAATTATTATTTCACCATTGGAAAGTGTAGTTTCTCTAGATGGACATAATGCTATAATGTTATTACAGTAACTTCTGAGTGAATCGAGGACAGGTTAGATTAAAATAGCTTCTTATGCACAGAAAACCTAATAGGCATTCGTTTCCTGTATTTCCTAAAATAATTTTTATGTCCAAATGAGTGGTCTCTGGATCAAAATGATCGCATTTTATTTTTTTTTAATACAATTTAAATTAAGTAGGCGTAACATAATAAACGATTTATCCTTCTTTCAAACACGAATGTTCCCTGGATCAAATGTCCTATTTTAATTATGCAATTACTTTATATTTATTTCTAACGGGTGCAGCGGAGCGCACGGGTACGGCTAATCTAATAATAAAAGAGACCCATTGACTTCAATTAAAATTTCACAATACTATAATATTGTACAACATATAAAATATGAACATTGCGTTAGTTGTTTTCTTTACAGTCCGACACCGTTTAATAAAGTAGTGTGAGAAATGAAGTTTTGCCAATTTAAGGGTTAAGTTACTTCTCCGGGATTTTTCCTAGGGTTTGCCTCAGTCCATTAAATTTAATGACTGTAAATGTAAATTATGTTTTTTTTAACTACTCTCGCACACTTAAATGCCATCGACCTGGGCCGGAATCGAACCAGCAACATCGGGCACAAAAAGACAGCGCCACGCAGGGCGACTGAAATGTTTGAATATCAGACATTTATTTATCAATTTTTTTTATTTGCATAATCATTTTTAGCTGTTAATTTTCAAGATACTTAACATTTCTCATGTTAGATATCAGATAATATAGGATGCATGGACACGTACGAATATTGTCATTGAATTTCGTTAATATTGCATGCGAAAAAAGCATTTTGAACTTGAAAAATGTGGTTTCGAGAAGAAGAAAAATTTGTGAAACGAGATACAATACTGCTCACATATGAAGCAGTTTACAACTTACAAATGACTTTTAAGGAACCCGGAGGTTCATCGCCGCCCTCGCATAAGCCCGCCATCAGTCCCTATCCTGCGCAAAATTAATCCAGTCCCTACCATCATATCCCACCTCCATCAAATCCATTTTAATATTATCTTCCCATCTACATAGGCCTATCAGCCTCCCCGAAGGTCTTTTTCCCTCCGGTCTATATATATTAAGTAATTCATTCATTTGAACATTACATATAATATTGTAACATGAGCTAAAAATAAAATTATACTGTTAAAATGCTTTCTTTTTAAAATTTGTTTAAAATGTTATGCGACATCAAAATAAACTTTGGAAATTTTAATTTATGGCATACAATCTTCGTATAGAATAGGGCCTACTATAACATTACCTTTGTCTGAAAAAAAGGAGGGGGGGCATTTCAAAATCCTCACTGCTATCATAGGGACATATTTGTACTCGAACTACGAGGAATTACCGCTGACTAAAAATTAACGACATGCTTCAACATGGTCTTTAACGTTGAAGTTATTTAATGAAAAAAAGAATAAAAGATAATTTATCTCTCAAATAATTAATTGCTATGCAAAAACCACTCCTGGACCTCAAAGAAGACGTAGAGGCGAAAACATCTTACTTTTACCTTAGTAAGTGAACGAGAAATATTTTGATTGCTTGACCAATTTTTTTTTAACTCAATTCCTTAAATAATTTTAATGTCAAAGAACTTTTTATGCTCGACCATGCCGAAATGTAGTAATTATACACCTGGTAGCAGTCCTTTAATGCATGTCATTAAAGTACACCTATTCATTAAAGTTCAGGTTTTCGATTATTCTCGGATATGCGATCGAAAGACAACGAGGGAAACGTCACGGAGGCTGGAAATCCAATACTGTCGCAGAAGGTTATGTTCTGCTACTATAATAATTAGCATTAATTGTAAATAATATTCAAATAAATTCAATTTGTCATCTCGTTTTTCAATTCTAAATCAATTTCCAGGTTATATCAAAATTAGTTCATGTTATATTACATCAAGGTCAATGACATTATTGTTCCTCGGAAAAAATCAATACTTTCGCGTCTGCGCACATCTCACAATTAACGAGCTATGAACAAGGTCACTTCCGAGCTTCTGTCAGATACAAATAAAATGAATACTTCTGAATAATTTTAAGTTAGAAATACGGTCGAGCATAAAAAGTCGTATGAAACTTGCCTGCAATGGTAATTAAGACATACTTGCGTCTTAATTACTATCATTATAGGCTCGTTGCGTAATGTACTATTAATCAACTTAATGGTGTTATGCACTTACTTTACATCCATCTCTTATGATGTAGTAGGGGAGAGTCGGGTAGTATCGGACATCGGGTAATATCGGACAGTGCGTTTCTTTCATCTACCACCATATGGTAGTACCTGAATGACATGGTTACGTTTCTCTATGCGACGTCACAGAAACGTAACCATGTCAATCAGGTACTATCATTGTGTGGTAGATGAAAGAAACTCACTGTCCGATATTACCCGAAGTCCGATACTACCCGACTCTCCCCTAATAGTAACTCCGAAGTCTGATAAACGTTGGTATAGTGCTAGAGATCACTGAACAAGAATCCAAGTATCCGTTGTTAAGGAAATCTTTGTTCATTGTATTTACTTAGTTTATCTAGCTAAGTCTGTCTACAGTGGGTCTTATCAGCTCCGTGTCTATGAATGTTTGTTAGTGCTTCATGCATACAGATGTTCCTGCGGAAGTTGCCATCTTTCATGTCACAAGGTGCAACATATCCATGCACGTCCAGATATGAGTAACAAGGGAACGTTCAACGCTAGAAGTATGGCTAGGTCCTTCAAATTTTGTACACTGAAAAGTCGCATTTATAACAAATTTTCTACGATTTTTTTTTTCGAACTCGACCTTAAGTTAAATAGCATTTGAAATATTATTATTACGAGTTTGGTAGTTCGGAAGCCCTGATGCTGTCGCTCGGAAGAAGGCAAGCTTTGTATACTCGTAGTACTTGAATCGCGAGACGACTGGCAAATATGCAATCTGACATCGAACATAACAGTGTACTGTAGCTATAGAGCTTGTGGGAAAAATGGATTGGGAAAAGCGTCCACCAAAGATTGAAGTTACCTGCTTTTATTATTCTAAACTAGGGGCTTGTGCAGCAAATGCTACAAATAAGTTCATTACAATTCAAATTTATTTTCAATGAAGAATACCATACATTTTGGAAGTCCCTATCCTAAGCAAGATTAATCCAGTCTCTACCATCATATCCCACCTTTCTCAAACCGATTTTAATATTATCCTCCCATCTACGTCTGCCTCCCTCAAGGTCTTTTCCCTTCAGGTCTTCCAATTAACACTCTATACCATTTCTAGATTAACCCATACGTGCTACATGCGCTGCCATCTCAAATGTCTGGATTTAATGTTCCTAATTATGACTGGACACGGAAAATTTAATTCATATTTTGAACGTTTCAAAATTGACAACCCAAATGGCTCTTCATGTCCCTGTGAACACCCCACACAAACAGTCGACCACCTGTTATTTGAGTGCCCACTACAAGAACGCAAGAGATACCGACTAGAAACCCACCTTAGCATGTGTGATACAACTTTCTCACCACCAATTACAAAAGTTCTTCTGAAGCAATGTTGCATAAAGAAATTTCACATATTTATTACAGGTGTATTTAAGACCTTGTAGAAATAACAGTATTTAGTAACAGTGTCCTATTTATTCTTTTGCAGCCAAATTTGTAACTTTTAAAAGTATAGTTATCATGTTGAAGTGTATGTGCTGTAGAGGATGCTTGATTTGTTGTGTATGTGAGTTATAGTTGTGGGATGCTTGATTGTGTTTGTGTGACTATTGTGTATTAATTTATGATGTATGTTAGGGAAAGTTGCTTAATTGTATTATAGAGTACCGCTATAAGAAATGTTATGTTTATGTGTTGTAACTATTTTCTGTATGTCTCAATTGATGACTGAAGTTTGATTTGCAATCGCAATGTTTAAATTACGGATTGTTTAGGTTTCATTTCCATTGTATAAGCTAATTTATTTTTCTTTTCAATTTGTTTTAAGCTTAGGCCTATTTTTTGTGTAAAACTATAGCCCTAGCATACATATGTAAAATAGGGCTACCCCCCATTGGAGATACAATAATAATAATAATAATAATGTTCCTAATTATGTTAGGTGAAGAATACAATGCGTGTAGTTCTGCATTGTGTAACTTTCTCCATTCTCCTATGACTTCATCCCTCTTAGCCCCAAATATTTTTCTAAGCATCTGATTTTCGAACACACTTAATCTCTGTTCCTCTCTCAAAGTGAAAATCCAAGTTTCAAAACCATAAAGAACAACCGGTAGCATAACTGGTTTATAAATTCTAACTTTCAGCTTTAAATATCTATACCATACCGCCATTAAATATATGGAAATACCCATACCACTTGACTAATAACTATAAAAATATTTCACTTTAATAACAATATTGTTATCTTACGTAAGTTTTGTATATACTACTATATAGCCGTCAATCAGTAAATATTATAAAAATGAAGATCTAACTTCAGATATTCTCTACGCCTACTTATAAATATAACCCCAAAAGTTTCGCTTTCATATCATCAATAAAGCATTAATCTGTATAATTGGTGATAAATACATAATGGCATTCACTATAATAATATTTCATTTTTAATGTTAATAATGTCATCAAACATTCTTACGTTTTGTAGTTTTTAATATCCAATACACAGACAGCTGTACTCAGAAAATTACACAGCAGAGAATCTTCTTTTTAGTAAGTCTTGAAGTTTTTAATAACCAATATTACAGAAACGTTCAAAAAAACTTACACAAATGAAGCACGACATATTGGCATTATGTCAGCCATCTTTAGCAATCATGCAGGTCATAACCTTCGTGTGATATTGTTTATTGTAGTGTGTTTGTGTTTTGTTTTGTTTTATTCTGAAAGGACCATTACCTATTACTCAAAACTGACGACAGATGGATTTCGGAAAATATGAAAATGATGTAGGAAAATTGACATTTCACTAAAAATTACTATTTTTCTGAAAAACTTTGGGTTCGAAGCTTGAAAATGAAGGGTCATTTATTAAAATCCGTTCAGCCGTTTTCCAGTAATTTCCATTACCAGTTCAAATTATATATAGACATTGATGGTGGGTGCATAATTACAGTACGGGTAACTAATCTGTTTGTCCGTTTGTCATTTCATTCAGACCAGTCATGTGGAACGAAGTATTAGATATCAACCAATTATAACCCTTTACATTGATAATTCGCTCAGAAATTATTTATGTTTCCTGTCGATCAGGTATAATGAACATGTGTGAAGTGAAGATAAGCGCTAGATTGAAATAACAATGTGACATCTTTATACCTAAACACAGTTTTATGACGTAAGAATTTCAAACTCTGTATGTTCAATAGTTAATTATGGTGAATTATGTAGTTAAATGTATTAGGCTAATGACCGGTTTCTCCAAGAATTATTAGAACATTTAACGAATGTTAAACTGTAAACAGTTTGTTAAAATATAGTTTTTTCATGTCTTCAACAATAGTTTGGCTTAACAGATTGTTAAGTGTTTGTTAACTTTAAATGTAGGATTTTATGCAATTAATTCATTTGACAGATAGTTAAATATGGGAGATGACACCACAGCTGTTCCAACAGAAGTTGTGATAATAATATTTTATTTCTCTCTTTAATCAATGTTTCGTGAATGACTGATAACATAACTTTCAAAAAACACTTTAGGAAGCTAATATAGGGAAGATAATCTTCAAAAGTGAACTGATTGTCATATTGGCTGCTTATTTTGATGCTGAGCTAGTATTTATTAGAAAACGTAGGATCTTAACGTTGCAAGGTAACTAGGAATGATGATTTATGTAGGCCTACTATGCATGTTACTCAATTTGTGACAATATAGATTTTCAAAACAAGTAGGCCTCAAAATTTACAAGAAATTTAAACCAGATTTGAAATCCTACAAGCAGAAATATACCACTTACTTCAATTCAGCATCTACTATTTACTCTTGATTCTATGATACTGGCTCTTGTCAACTAATTATAGCCAATGTCAATAGAGTTTCAAAATACACAGTGAGTATTATATTAAAAAGTTTTCAGCAAAAGTCATTTCTTTGAGAAGTCATCTATTAGCATTAGTACTATAACCTCACTTTGTAATAATATTATTATTCAATAGTAGTCACCTACAACTTTCATTTGTCTTCTTCTTTATCGGCCATGGCCTACTGTACCAGGTTATGGTTTTATACAGGGACATCATTTTATTTTTACTTCAATTTTTATTGTACCTGAGTTTTTGAATGTACTTCACTCCCATCCCCTCTACTAGTAAACTTCCACACAGAACCGAGGCCGCGTATGCAGTACGGAGTTAGTGAGTATAGTACGTTCCAGAAATATGTTCGCGTTTTCCAGTGACGAATGAATCATATTTTCGCACAGGTACTGTCGTCCGTCTGCCTACGTCGCATCCCGGTTTCCCCCAACTGCTTCTGTTCGTCCCTCTGTAAAGTCTAGTAGCTGGGTTGTCTTAGAACTTTTCTGAAAACTTTAATTTCTGTTAGGAATTGGACGTTTACGTAATACTATACAACTGTTTAAAATAACTTAAATAAAAGGGCCTCGTTAAGTAATTAACTGTCACGTGTTTTCCCCCCTTTTCTCCGACCCTGCGACAAAACCACTTGGACGGACGGGAGATAGAATTTCTAAGTAATTTTATGTTTTCGGTTCGGGCAGAAGTGAAGATTAAATTTACAGTACGTAAGGTAGGCCCTACTCTTTTATAGAGTAGGTATAGAATTATTTCAACATGAGTTACTCGTACGAAGGACGAAAATGGTAATTGGAATTAGGTATTACAATAGTCTATAGTGTGATAATATGCACACAAGAACTGAAGCCTATATCGAAATGAACGACCACCATTTTCAAAAATGTGTTTAAATATCCATATTATGATTATTTTTCAATTTAACTTCATTCTCTATATTGTACGCTAATGTGCTGTAACAGTACAATATACACTGCATAATTAATACGTCCGAATGGATAGCTCAATTCGTGAGTAAAACACTAAGTGTTAATACAGTACTGTATTTTTATTTAACAAAAACCTAATGAAAATTATCAAACTCAAAATTGCGATATTTCTTAGTTTACGTAAATGGATGAACTACTTTTCTTCCCTCCTATGCCTAGTAAAGTGATTTGTATATTACGCCAGTATCATCGAACTCCAGTCTTGGAAGGGGGAGCAAGCGGTGTTTCCGGTTCTAGACCTTTAATCCAGAGATATAGCCAGGTTAATATTAAAAATGTTAGTAAAAATAAAATGATGTCCCTGTACATGTTTCATGACTTACTCTACAATACAGAATTTAAAAAATAATATCAGCCAATAAAAAAGTGCCTTACATGAGCAAAATCATTACCAATGCTATTGAGTGGTTAAAATAGTGTTAACGACTGTTATAGTTAAGTGTTGGTTGTTTTAAACAAAACGATGTTGAAGAAATGGAAAATACATTAACAAAACGTTAAAAATAAACAGACTGTTAATTTAACACTAGTTAGGCCAAATTAAACATTTCTTGGAGAAGCAGGCCATAAATCTATGTAGTTTCTTCACTTGTTAGTAGTGAAACAAGTGACTGTAAAAATTATGAACACTTACCTGTTAGCTAGTTTTCCAGTGAGGGATCTTCAGACGAATGTTGACTGCATCGGGAAACCGTAGATAATATATACTGTACATCATGGGTGCGGGAGCAAGTTATCTTATCGGTGGGTCACAGTCTTCTCAAACGATGATTAATTTCGATCGCAACAGTTTTAGGAAGTCATAGACGAAACAAAATTTACTCGTATTCACTATGTAGAAATATATTTCAGTGATCAGGTTATGTACGTAGAATTGTGGCACCACGTCTATGTATTACCGGTACCAGTGTTGAATTCAGACCTTTTCCAGTAGGGAATTTTTACTATACAAGGAGGGAGGTGGAATCAAAAGGGAAAGAAAGAATAATTCACATCTTACATAACAGCAATAGAGAATGTCTGTGTAAAAAGCCTCCTACTGCAATATCGAGAAGAAATTTAACGATTATATATGAAGGGTTCAGAACCATAGTGGGCCAAGCGCCATTTACTAAACCCGTAGAAAACAAGTGTTAAATGAAGTTATTACCATAATTCAATGGAAACATATAGCGAGTAATATAAAGTATACACATTAAAACTACATGATATGTCAATCTTCATTAAACTATGGCATTCACTTAACTTTAACCCTTGCTTTCTCCGTTTTTGATAAATGGCGCTTGTCCCACTATGGCTCTGAACCCTTCATATGAACTCTAGAGCGCAAATATAAGGAGAGGGAAACGAGATTTTAATACAAAAAGCAAAAAAACCGAGCCTACGTACAACGGTCAACATACACTTGACGTATGTCATTCTTAATTATTATTTTTTGGTTATTTAACGACGCTGTATCAACTACGAGTTATGTAGCGTCGATGGGATTGGTGATTGCGAGATGGTATTTGGCGGGATGAGGCCGAGGATTAGCCTTTGATTACCTGACATTTGCCTTACGGTTGGGAAAACCTCGGAAAACTCCCAACCAAGTAATTAGCCCAAGCAGGAATCGAACCCGCGCCCAAGCGCAACTCCGGGTCGGTAGAGAAGCGCCTAGCCGACTGAGCTACGCCGGTGGCTCTTTATTAATATTATAGGAGCACGATTAACATAACAAGCGGAGCTGCAAGACATTAAATTGAATTACCAGTATATTAGGATTATTCATTATTCCAATAAGATTTTGATTAATTCCATCACGACACTATACGTTATGAAATAAATTATTAACAAATCTACGCGATTCAAATTTGCGCTTCAAATTTCCTCTAGCAGAAAAGATTTTATTAACTGTGATCATTCATGAAACGTATAGGCCTATGCTTATTTTAAATTTTTCATATCCTTAAGAAGCTGAATACCACTGCTCTAGCGTGCCGCGCTAAGTATCGATGGTACACTGGCGTTCGAAGATACCTGATCCCTAGTAATGGATAGTGATCGGTAATTTGTTCGTGTAAGTGTGGCTTCTTTAGATATTACTTTATGAATACGGAAGGTTGTTTCCGATCTCTGGAAACGATTTTTGAATGACATCTTGTGCGTTAGGAGTAACACGACAGGTGAACTGTGGTGAGAGGTGACAGATCAGTAGTGAGTGATCTCATAGTCAGAGTGCACGGTGTCTCACAGCAGCAATTCCCAAGAAAATCGAGCCTTTTTTGAAGGCGTACATTACGACCCTTTCCAATGCCAAGTGCAGTTACTTAAAAATCATAGGAGCCTGCAAGGAACGTGGTTTCGTTTTTTCCAAGAAAGGCATCTTCTATGTACTTAGTAAGACTGGTAAAGCTCGGATGAGATTAATTCCAGAGGGGTAAAAGTAAGCAAATCCACTCCTCATGACAGATACGATACAAATTAATTAAAATATCGAACTTAAAAACGATATTACTTATGAGGCGATCTAATATTAATGTTTTTTTCTAGTCTGTTATTTAACGACGCTCTATCAACTACTAGGTTAATTTACGTCGATGTATTTGGTGATAATAAAATGGTATTTAGCGAGGTAAGGCAGAGGATTCGCCATGCGTTTACCCGGCAATCGACTTACAGTCGAGAGAATCTTCGAAAAAATCCAACCAGATAATCAGCCCAAGTATCTTTCTATGTAGCTACAGTAAATTCAAAGACTGTAATATTAAGCCTAAGTCTAAATCATGTTGATTAATAATGTAAACAGAAGTTTTTTTATTGGTTATTTTACGACGCTGTATCAACATCTCAGGTTATTTAGCGTTTGAATGAAATGAAGGTGATAATGCCAGTGAAATGAGTCCGGGGTCCGGCACCGGAAGTTACCCAGCATTTGCTCGTATTGGATTGAGGGAAAATCCCGGAAAAAATCTCAACCAGGTAACTTGCCCCGACCGGGATTCGAACCCGGGCCATCTGGTTTCGCGGCCAGACGCGCTGACCGAAGACGAAGTTGAAGTCTTCTATGTTATGGGTAACTGTCAATGATTTCTTTCTTGATAACTGAGTTCCTTAGGCAATTCAAAATGAAAGCACTGGGGGCGCTCACTAATTTATTACTGCTTCATAAATCGCTTTTTTTTTCTCTAACGCCGCGCATGATATATTGATGTGTAGTCATTTGCGTCTCCCGCTTATTTTTTAGCTGATTATGATGAAGAATTCTGTTCTGAGGTTGGGGCACCCATTGGTCGCATTCTGTTAGCCCCGTATGATAGGATGACATATGAGTATGAAAGTAGGCAGGATGGATGAAGATGATAATGACGGAGAAATGAACCCAGGGTCCTGCGCTGAAAGTTACCCAGCATTTACGTTCAATGAGTTGAGGAAAAATCCGGAAAAACCACACCAGACAACTTTTCCCAACCAGGATTTGATCCCGGGCCCGCCAATTTCGCAATCAGATACGCTGACTACTATTCCAAATCGGTGACTAAATCTGGTTGTTTAACCTCTTAAATTGATTTTCTCAAATTCGACATCTAGCAAAACCGTTTTCTTTCACCAGAAAACGGGAGATTTACTCAATTACAACAAAATCCTAAGGACTGTTTTCGAGATAAAAATTTACAAATAGTCTGTACAAGGATTATTCTTTTAATAGTATTGATGTTTTTATAGTAAATGTGTTATTTCGGGAAGAATTGAGTCTTATGTACTGAATATGAACAAAAATCATTCAATAGTTAGAAGAAATTTTACATCGGAGAGAGCCAGTCGGACAGACGGAAAATGGATGGAACAACAACACATTTTTAATCTGAGACATGAGGAAAACTTTTATTTCCGTGAAAGACGCAATCCCTTTCTTTTCTTAGAATCACAATAGACCTATTTCCTTGTTATCATTATAAAGTAATTACGAGAAAGTAAAAGGGTGTGGACTAATCTTGTTTAACAGATCTGGAAAGCGTATGACATACCGATTGGGAAATATTTTTCTAGAAGTTCTTTAGTTTCATCATTAACGCTATGTAAGCATTGCTTCCTGATTGAGATAACAAGATGACAACCTCTTGAGAGTCAATTGCCGAAGGCATAACTTTAAATGGTATGAAATATATTTCTAAACCTTCCGGTTACAAAACAATACCTACCAGTTTACTTTGCCTTTTACTTAGAAAATAAACCTCTAGTATTGTACAGATTTTAAAGTGTCAAGTTAGCAGACCAAAAAAAAGACACTTTAAAAGTTTTACGTTTTTTAGTCTAAGGAGTTTATATTAAACTCTGTAACACCCAACAACAGTTTTCCTGCATATACGGTATGCGGCAAAACAAACGACACTCAAATTGTTGCACATCTGCTGTCCACGTTTCCCTAGCAACGAGCTATTTTTTTCTATTTATTTTTGTTTGCTGTTATTTATACTCGGTTTAACATCTCTGGTCATATCGCGAGTTAATTTTTTGTGATGAAATCCGAAGGCCCATGTACTATTGTTGAGATTGGTTCCATTGTTGTGAGCTAGATGGCGTCTGTGGATATATTACTGATTTGTTATGAATATGATTTTGGTGATGAATTCAGGGATGTTGTGGCCCGAATTGTCTGGCATTTGCCTTACGGTTGAGTGAAAACTCTGAAAAACCTCAACCAGGAAATTCAACCCGACCGGGAATAAAACCAGGGCCTCTGTGAAAGAGACCAGCATGCTGATCTCTACACCACAGAGGTGGTTTATTTATTTTATGCAATAGTTTGATATATTGTGAATCCAGTGTTGTGATAATTTCTGCAGTTATGGTTCTCACATGGTCAGCATGCTGGCTTCTAGATCAGGAGGTCCCGGGTTCGATTCCCGGGCTCGGCTCTCAGTGAATTTTTCTTCAAGAAGAAGAATTCCCTGGGTGTCTAGAGTCTGGAAATTTGTATGATTGTGAGTGTGCCGGGTTAATATTAATTAACCAATCATCACAAATATAAAAATACATCAGGACTGTCACTGGGCAGTAACATGAACACACGTTTCAGCGTCACATTGTTGACAAGTAACTCCATCTGTTAGCACAACCATAAAGCATCTAATAGATGCTATAGAGTTACCAACAACAGAAAAAAAATGTTTCTCACAACAGAGGAGAAAGTGTTTATTGTAGAACATTAGGAGAGCGACTTGGTTCAGAAGAGAAGGACTAGTTGAGGTAATAAAATTAGTTTTGTTTC
This sequence comes from Periplaneta americana, assembly GCF_040183065.1. NCBI lineage: Eukaryota > Metazoa > Arthropoda > Insecta > Blattodea > Blattidae > Periplaneta > Periplaneta americana. Next base: position 12,616,944 of record NC_091121.1, read on the forward strand.
GTTGTATGTCTGATCATGCGCACTGTCTCCTTTCTGAGACTTATAAAGTATCTGTGCGACAAAACTTTTTTCTAAGACTGTACATTTTTCTCGCGCATGTGTAAACTAAAGTTTTTATATTATAGATGTACTAATTTGTCCTACAGAATTTATTTGTAATATTGACACTTAATATTTTGGGAAAAAAATTCGCTCCAGCCCGGGCATCGAACCCGAGTCCTTGGTTTTACGTACCAAGCGCTCTGACCACTGAGCTACGCTGAATGCAATCCACAGCACCGGATCGAACCTTCCTCCTTCGATGTCTCCCTTTGTGGCCTGACTCCAAGTTAGACATATATATGTTGACGTATATGTCCAATGTCAACTGCCATTATACTTGGAGCGCACTCAGCTGAGTGACTTGTTGGGCGGGAATCCGCAGTTATTATGCACTGCTAGCTGAGAGAATATTATAGATATATTAATTTGTCCTACAGAATTTATCTGTAATATTGACACTTAATATTTTAGGAGAAAAAAATATATAGAAAGTAAAATTTTAATATCTCACAAGTCAGACATTACTAGAGATATATGTATGAAATTTTTACAGCACATTCCTAAGAGATCACGAAAAAGTTTATTGGGTAGAATTTTGATAATGCATTCTATAAAGAGTTATGATGTTTAACATTTAAATTTGAATATATGTATATTTTTTTATTTCTCATTCAGTTAAAAGTACTTCCAATATACAGTAAATATTGAAATTTTGCCCACACAGTTTGCGAAAAATCCCTTGTGATCATTCTGATAGCATAAAAATTACGGCAGCTATTAAGTTTCAGGCAAACCACAGCATTTCACTACGAGGGGTGCAAAATATTTTAGAAAATTTTGACTCTGTGTAAATGCAGCATTTAAGACATATGTGTTATCCACAGAATATTGTTTAATTATATTGATAAGGAAAGAAACGTTAAATTTCACTATCCTTCCCCCTTAAGCGGATCCTTAGTAATTAGGGGTCAAAAATCCGATTTTTTATTTTCATTTTTCTATATACATTTCTAACACTTACTATATTATCACTGATTAACTTTCCAACTTCTTTACTGTGTTGGAAAGATAATCAGTTATATTTTGTGTTAGAAAAAAGTACAAAACTTGCTCTTTAAAACAATATATATATATATATATACATATATATATGGAGATATCTCTGCAGATAAACCTTTAAATAACCTCTTTAAATTTGGCGGGACATGTAATTCATACCTCCATTTTTGTTTTTGAATGCAGTTTCCCGTAAGTTGATATTTTTCAAACTTAAGTGCATTTTTCTCTGAAACTACTGAACCATTTTACATTAAATTTTTACAGTATTTTCTGCAACCTATGTGCTACATAGTAGATGTACGGCTTTAAGAATATCATACATATAACACAAGGAAAAAATTATATTATTTTTACATAAAAGAATGAAAACAAAAATATATTAATCAAAGTTTAATATTTTTTTCTGTTTCACTAAGGGTGACATATTTAACTAAATTTTGCTTTATAATTTACAATATACATCACTTGACAACTTAAAAAAAATACAAGATGTATGAGTGAAGTCTGTAGCAAGTAATGTTCACCTGAAAACTGTGGTACATTTAGCAAATTGGGAAAACTGGTTATCAGTTAGGGCCTTTCTTTTGTCCTAACTAATTTTTTGTCATTTGTACTGAAAATTCTTTAATCGCACAGGCATCACTACCCAATACCGTTGATGAAAAACTTGGATTTTCACAATATCAGCTAAGTTTATATTCCTTTTTTATTAGGATTATATTAATTCCGTTCCAAGTTCAGTCAGAGTTCCCTAGCGCAAGAGCTGCTAGCTGCTGTATTGGTAGTCGGTTTTTCTTCATCATGCCCACAAAGCGCAGCATGAACAACTGGTTCTTGTCGCCGTTCCTCTGGTAAGCGATGAGAGTTGCCCCCTCGGAAACGCTGTTGCAACTCACGTCCAGGACCTTTCCGTCCTCGGCGCTGATCGTCCCGTCCGGGTTCAGTTTCCAGGTCTGTCCCCCAGAGGCTCTGGCTTCGCTGAGGATGATCTTGCGGTGCAGTCCGTTCTCAATAGTCAAGAAGCGCCTGCAAACATCCATGTTTACTTTGTAGGTTACTTTACGTAAGACAGTAGAGTTATTGCCATTAATTTTTATGGCATTTTATTAATGTAAAGCAGCCGTGGCGAAAATGCGACTCACGAGCACATTGTGGCTCGCAGTGCATTTCCCTTGCTTCCTACCTACAACCCCCACCCTCTCACTCACTGGAGTCAAATTCCGTTCCATTAATATTTGTCTCTTACCTGCGAGTGGCGTATCGTCGCAATGTCTCTCTCGAAACCATGTACCTCTATAAAAACGAAAGTTTCAAGTAGGATGGGAGGATGCATTTTTTTCCTGACAATATGATGAGAATATTAAATGTATGATTTGTTCACAAATATTACGAGTAAAACGGTTGTATAACAAAACGGCATTATAAGTTACTACATGTTACTGATGAAACATTAAAAGGTTAAGTGTTATTATTATTATTATTATTATTATTATTATTATTATTATTATTATTATTATTATTATTATTATCTCTTTACGTCGATCCTTTTTCAGCAGATGTACGAATAATGCGGTTAGATCTTCAATTTAAACTCACAGATTTACAATGTGACGTTAAATGAAAGCTAGATGTAAGGACTTGACAGATATTGAACTTTTCAAATCTTTGGCAAAAAATAAATATTTGAAGCTTCGTTCTTTCGCTTGCTCTGTTGAAGCCATGTTCGCTACAAATTACGTTTATGAAAAATTATTTTTAACAATGAAAATAGTAAAAATCAAATTTAGATCACGACTGACAGACAAATACCTTCGTGATCAACTACGATTGGCAGTAAGTGACATAATTCCTGATTTTGAAACTTTGTCGAAGAGACATTCTGAAGACAATTAATTTTAGGTTGTGATAATGTGTCGTATGTTTTCTTGTTCATTTCTTTCTTCGTTACACGTACTAAACATTAGTTTGTAGCCTTGTACTGTATATAATTTTATTTAAGTGCTTGACGTAAACAAAATGAAAACCCGTTAATAAGTCAGACAGTTGCTTCACTTCCCCTTCGGGTGTCCGCCTCCCTCCATAGGTTCCATGCACTTTGCAGGTTACACAGTGGCTCGGCGCATGATGGGATTTTAGCCACGGCTGATATAAAGCCATAATTTTTTCGTAGTGAATACATAGAGATAATCTATCGTTTTCCGTCAGATTGGCAGTTCTTAGAGCTAGGATGCTGGTACCGAAACTGTTAAGTTGTGTGAGCTTGGACTATATCTCTACCGAATGGAACTCTCATCCGGAATACTAAGACACCGTGCAATACGAGAACTTATTGCTAAAAGTGTCCCTTCCTTCTAAGAGGTTCACCAAGAAGTCCACTGCCTTGCAAAAGATGGTAGTTCTCGGCGAGTTGACATCATTGCCATTGATAGAAGAAATGACAGAGCAATTATCATCGATCCCACCGTGCGCTTTGAAACTGCAGTTGAACAACCTGTAGCAGTACATGAAGAAAAAAAGACTATCTATGACCCTACAATTCAATACTTTAGAGATTATTATCATATGCAAGGACAGATTGAAGTATTTGGCCTATTGTTCGGAGCAAGGGGAACAATTCCAAAATTCTCACTTGAATGTTTTAAGTTTTTTGGAATTTCTTTAAATATTTTGAAAATTATTGCTATAGACGTAATGAAATATTCTGTTCAGATTTTACGTAATCACCTGTACTCCTAAATTTCCTTATATTCTATCTGATTACTAATAATTACTGAATAAAAGTACTTTCCCAAGGGTAGCTTCCATTTGAAAAGAGACATCGTAAATAGTGATAACGCAAATGTTTATTTTTATTTTATTTGTTTAGAATGCTGTGTCTTTTGGCAACCCTTACTGAAGGGCAGCTACCCTTGTGGGATTTATATATACAACTCTCAATGCCAGTAAACCAGAAAGACACACATGTACAGCCTGGTGTTAAAACCAAACTTATGCTTGAATCGTCCACGGCCTTAGAACAAGAAAATAATAAACGATTAATTAAAAAACAATGCTTTGTAATTATAAACTTCGTAACTTCCAATCTAAAATAATTTACCCAGACATAAAAATAACGTAGATAAATATACAATTGAGGGATTTAGAACAAAAACCAGATAAGTGACATGATAAAAAAATGAGGTAAGTGCGTGTTGTGATAGCCCAAAAGGATGTTTCTTTGGGATAAAATCAGGTAAGTGATCACACTGTGCAGTGCTGCTATATGGGCATCATTTCACCAAACTTGTGTATAATATTTCATTGCTTGTAGAACTTTAACTGTAATTTCCTCAAAACTAGGTTTCCGTCACTTACCTGCTTTTTGTTCTAAGCCCCTCAATTAAGATTCTAGCCTCATTCTAACAAATCATCATTAACATTTTAATTTTATCAAAAGATACATTCCTTTTATGTTCACAAGACGTTACTGGAGCAAATCTGAAATATGATACAGTATTTCTTACTATCATCAGGTGAACAATAACTTTGTGGATCTAATAGTGTTTCTCGTATGTGGCTCATAATATTAAACCCATAATTGTTTTCAAGAAAATTTTTCATTTTTATTGTAATGACAGCTAGGAAGTTCGTGTCGTAATTCCGATGTTGAACTTGGACTGTAACGCAACCGAATGCATAGCAGCAAGAGACGTCAACAGACTAGCAAAACAAACAAGTATTGAAGGCTGGTAAATAAACTTGTCTTTCAACCAACATTTAACAAAGTAGTCCACACCTGTGGAGTAACGGTTAGCGCGTCTGGCCGCGAAACCAGGTGCCCCGGGTTCGATTCCCGGTCGGGGCAAGTTACGTGGTTGAGGTTTTATCCGGGGTTTTCCCTGAACCCAATATGAGCAAATGCTGCGTAACTTTCGGTGTTGGACCCCGGACTCATTTCACGGGTATTATCACCTTCATCTCAGTCAGACGCTAAATAACCTAAGATGTTGATAAAGCATCGTAAAATAACCTAGTAAAATGAAAAAAAAATTAACAAAGTATAATCCGGGAAAAAAACGTGTTACCCACTCCTGTTTTTATAATTATTTAATAACATACGAGTTTACTTTTTTGGAATCATGCATAATATTAACATTATGTAAATAATACAATAATAACAGAATAGCTCACTTTGCTCAAAACCTAAATTATTAATATAAATAACAATGGTTACAGATTTCCTGAAAATTTGAAACAATTTGAACAATACGGTAGACTATAAAACTAAATACAAATATTTGAATACGGAATACTTAATAAATTTTACAGGAGAAAGAGTTCGTCCAAACGGCTGGACTCGGGAAGAGTACCCAAAACGCGTTGAATTGCAATACTTAAAACGTTGACGCAAATAAGTAGTGCAACGACGATCACCAGTAATGGAGAAATAAATTAACAATGTTGTTCAAACTATTCACAACTGTACATAGCTCCACAAGATGATAGCATGCGTTGTTTATGATACTGAAACTGTTCAGCAAGAGGAAAGAAATTGGCTGGATCAAACATTAAGATTTCACCCAAAAACAATAAAAATAATCTCAAAAAAATTTTAACTACTTTAACCAAAAAAATTACTTATGTTCATTGTATAACCGCGGATGATGACACAAATTTTACCAATAATAAATCAAAATTAGCAAATCAAACTTCCATAAATTCACAAAACACTAGTTGAGAAGAAACTGCCTTCTGAAGGGTGCACTGAAAGGAATGGTGAACGGGAGAAGAGTTCGGGGCAGAAGAAGATATCAGATATATGGATCATATGATGATAGAAAGAGGAAGATATAAAATAGGAAAGACTGGAAAAAGCTGGGTTTACAGTGAAAGACCTGTCCTTGGGCAGAACATTATGAATGAATGAATGTGAATTGCGTATCGTTGGGAGCAGGGTGAGATGCGGGTGACATCTATAATTACTTCAATCTAGCTTACTCAGCTGAAATGTACTGTTTTGGTACGAACTTCCTATACTGAAAGCCGGGTTATGAACCGACTAAACGGGAAGTAGTTGGCATGGCGAGAGGAAAGTGCGGGTTAGAGGGGTAGGCTGTGCAGCGATGACACGTTGAGAATGGCGGGGCGGAGGGGGGAAGGAGAACGGAGCTTTTCATTGGACCTCACGTGAAAATGTCGTCTGCTAACGAAAATCTGGCAACGGAATCATAGAGACAGTGTAGCCAAACTTCCCAGTTCATTTGGAGTACCACGTGCATTACGAGTCGCATTTCGTACCAGCGTCATTAGCTCGTGCTTTCTTAAAAACAGTAATTTTAATTACTAATATTGTTGATAGTGTTATCGAGAACTATAGACATTAGTTATTTTAAACATATCGGTGACAAATGCTGAACACGCTTTGAATCTCGCGCCACTATGTGGCAATAGAGCTCAGAAAGAGAGCAACAGAACGTTGCTTCCGGTTTAGTCGGTTCATAACCTGGTTTTTAGTATAGCTCTGGTTATAATCGTTTCCCTTCATTCCTATCAGAACTCAGTTAACAACAATCCGAAGCCAATGTGACAAACTGACGAACTTTCATGATGGTGCACCATGTATCATAATAATTAATTTCCCCATGGACTCAAATAAGGAACTATGAAGACTGGTTGAATGTGTGTGTCCTTCATGCTGCACTAGTAGGTTGCAATTAGAACAGTTGTGAATTTTGCAGTATTCTATAGAAAGGTTGTTGTGTGTCTTTGGTTTAGTTTTTAGGATGTGTGACATTTCTTTTCGCTTTAATATTAAAATGTTGCAGCGGGTTTAATAAGCATATAGTAGGTGAGTTACCCGCTACGTTTATTCTGGATCCTGCCTTGCGTGTAGATCCACTGCTGATTTGTTCTGCCAGTGAATTGAGCCATCACCGCCACTTCCCTGGCCTCCACACACTTGAAAGAGTTGAGGCATTGCAAATAGAAAGGCATCTCTGAATCCTGTAAGGGCATAAATGTCAAAGAATTTATAGCGGCAGTAAAACACACGATTCTTAACCAGAGGCGGGCAAAACAACGGTTTTCAGCTCCAAAAAATAAATATGATTTCTGTTCTCTCTTGAAGGGTATACACCATTTTACAATAATGTAATACACGAACACAACTGTTACGAAAAATGTTCAATGGTATTTGTAGCTTCAGCTCTAATCGTAAGTAACAACAATCGAGGTTGCCAGGCAACGATATAAAACAAAAGATGTGAAATAAATGAACGAGGTGTATAAACAATTGAATGCTCTTTCATATTTAAGTATAAAAATATAGGGGTGCCTGAAATTTCAAAGTGGGGGCAGTTGGGGTGAGGGTAAAATCTAAAATGAAATCTAAATTTACGTGATTTTTGTTTAAATTGAATTCAATTTAATTAATTAGTTAGGCCTATTTAGACTGGGAAGTTTAGAAATGAAAGCCCTGTATAAATAATTTGTGTACCCACCATGAAATGTTTCACATAATACAATTTTTATCTCGAAAAGGGAGTGAAAGGAGCAAAACTGCATTAAACCTTTTTGTTTGAAACATCACAAAGAATAATAATAATAATAATAATAATAATAATAATAATAATAATAATAATAATAATAATAATAATAATAATAATCCGTGGCGCTACAGCCCGTGAAGGGCCTAGACCGACCAGCCGGCTGCTGGCCTCACGCCCACATGCAGAAGCAGAGGTGGACGATCATCCAACCAGAATGGAGGTATCGTGTGGATAGCACGATGATCTCCCCAGCCGTTATAGCTGGTATTCGCAACCGGATTTCGCTATCTATCGTAGCTCCCCAAGTGCATCACGATGCTGGGTGGGCACCGGTCCCATACACTGGCCGAAATTTCATGAGAAAATTTATTCCCCCATGAGGACTCGAACCAGCGCGCATTCCGTAACGCGAGTCCTAGGCGGGATGCCTTAGACCGCGACGCCACGGCGCGGGACTCTCAAAGAATAATTCCCTGAATTTAATAACATTCCTTAAGGTTCAGCCTGTATATAATATATATATAATATATATTATATCCATATTTAGGAATTTTAAAGTGTATATTTGCATGCATATTTTAAGGGTTTTAGTGCATATTAGTCTCACCACTACTGCTAACATTTTGCATTGGTGTATATTTTTGGGAAGGGTTGCAACAAGAGTCGAGGTTGGGTGAAAATACGCATACGTGGCCAGATGTGTCTCATGGATAAATATATAATAGGATGCGAAACTTACTGAGTTTCCCGTAACACATACTAGAGGCGCTGTTGTAGAAATTGATCTTGCTGCCATCTGTTTGTGGGAGGGGCGTTATTACATCTAGCAGCGCACCAAGTAGCGAAAAGAGTAATTACTCCATACATTTAGCAGCGCACCTGGTGACGAAACTGTTAAACTGTGCAGAAAGTATTCCCTCCCACCCTCATCGATATTCAAAACTAACCCAATTTAAAATAAAACATTTACAGTTTTATTCCTCACAGCATCTTCTACTGAAAATTCTTACCGGAGCCAACAGGAAGATAAAAGAGACGATGTGTTTTACACTACCCGATTAAAATATAACCAGACAGAGATAAAAAATAAAGCAAAAGGTTAGATAATTGGGATTGTATTCTTTGGGTATTTATTGTACAGCACAATGGAAAAGTCTGCAAGAACTACTTAGATAGTTCAATTTATTATATTACTATTACTTAAAAATACATTCAACAACACTATTTTTACAACGTCCATAAACATCACTGTTTAACATACACTGCTTATACACACACGTATCACTTTATGTTCACTTATTAGCAAGTTTCAGTCCGTCATCTCGGCTCCTCGTCCTCGACTCTCCCGTACAGCAATATCTCGAACGGATAAATAGAGAACTCTGGGTAATGTACCCAACACGTAGTTCTAATGTTCACCACCTACGACGTTGGGCGCTGATCACCTTATTTCAGACCCCCAAAGCCAGATGGTGCTGACCGCAGTTTCGCATCCTAAGGTACACGTACCAAATAACGCCACCTTAACACTTCAGTCACTTTTGCTCTGGAAATAAGTTATGTACAAACACGAAAATTATGAAATAAAAACTGTAATCTTATCTTTACAAAATAGCACAATGCAAATGGATATATTATATACCGAACAAGAATTAGAACTCAAATAGGAAAACTTTGTAAACTGGCGTTATTAGGAACAGGTTGTCCAATTAACGCCACCTATTTTCTAGTAACCTATACACTTATAATTGTTAATGAATTATTTTTCCTAAGCAACACAAATTGAACTAAGCGACTAAATTTGAGTTTCTGTTAATAAAAGATACAAAATCACTCAATACTAATGAAAGCTTCTTGTTCTGAAACTGAATACCAGAAGGATTAGGAAAATATGTTTTCCAGTGACTCCTTCCTTAAAAAAAAGGGACAATGTGACACAGTAGAAAGTTATTAAACACAAAAGCATTTACCTTAGTTTAATATGAATGTTTTCTAATAAGTAAAACAAAAAAAAAAAAAAGTTATGTAAAAAAAATAAGAGTTCGATAAGCAATTGAACCAATATCATCACTGCACATTCTGAACATTTGTAAGTTGAAAGCTTAGTGATTTTCCTGATGTTTTCACACTGATGCTGTACTGTCAGCCTTAGTACTAACATAACCTAAAATTTCGTCTGTAGACCTTTAACGCTACATGGCGTTAAAGCGCTACTGAGTACTTGATAACATGACATGCCTGTTTCTCTAACATTTTCAAATTTTATAGATAGCAAATACTTTCTGTACATAGAAGAATGTTTAAGGATCACGAAAATATATAGTTTAATATAGTTATTATTTGCTCGACACACAAAATAAAATATTGCCTCTTACCTTGATATAAGAACAGCCATTCACTATCAACACACAACAGGAAAATGATGGAATATAATGTCACTCGTAAATGTCAGCGGATAGCTAGTAACTCATTTCATCACTAGATTGCAAGCCAATGCAGGCTACTGTAGTGCACTACCGAAAACTTGTGTCGTTTACAAATTTTAATAGGGTGGCGTTAAAGGTATGCATGACGTTATTTGGCTCAGAGGACCTTATTATACAGGGACATCATTTTATTTTTACTTCAATTTTTATTCTACCTGATTTTTTGAATGTACTTCACTCCCACCCCCTCTACTAGTAAACTTACAATCGTTCTCCACACAGAGCCAAGGCCGCGTATGCAGTACTGAGTTAGTGAGTGTAGTACGTTGCAGAAATATGTTCACGTTTTCCAGTGACGAAAGAGCTTTCAATATTGAATCATATTTTCGCACAGGTACTGTCGTCTGTTTGCCTACGTCGCATCCTAGTTTCCCCCACCTGCTTCTGTTCGCCCCTCTGTAAAGTCTAGTAGCTGGGCTGTCTTAGTTCTTTTCTCAAAACATTAATTTCTGTTAGGAATTGGACGTCTACGTAATATTATACAACTGTTTAAAATAAATTAAGTAAAAGGGCCTCGTTAAGTAATTAACTGACACGTGATTTCCCTCCCCCCCTTTCTACGACCCTGCGACAAAACCACTTGAACGGACAGTAGATAGTATGTGTGAGTAATTTTATCTTTTCGGATCGGGCAGAAGTGAAGATTGAATTTACAGTACGTAAGGTACTCTTTTATAGAGCAGGTACAGCATTATTTCAACATGAGTTACTAGTACGAAGGACGAAACTGGTAATTGGGATTAGGTACAATAGTCTATAGTGCGATAATATGCATATTAGAACTGAAGCCTGTATCGAAATGAACGGCCACCATTTTAAAAAATGTGTTTAAATATATATATATATATATATATATATATATATATATATATATAATAATTATTTTCCAATTTAACTTCATTCTCTATATCGTACGCTAATGTGCTGTAGACAGTATAATATACACTGCATAATGAATACGTCCACATGGATAACTCAGTTCGTGAGTAAAAACACTCATTGTTAATACTGTACTGTATTTTTATTAAACAAAAACCTAATGCAAATGATCAAACTCAAAATCGCGATATTTCCTAGTTTACGTAAATGGATGAACTACTTTTCTTCCCTCCTATACGTAATAAAGTGATTTGTTTGTATATTACGCCAGTATCATCGAACTCCAGTTGTGGAAGGGGGTAGGAAACGGTGTTGATCGAAAGGTATAGCCAGGTTAATATTAAAAATGTTAGTAAAAATAAAATGATGTCCCTGTATATTTATCCATGTAGATGTCTTCCAGCCTGAATACATCATTAAATGAAAACTTGAGGTTTAGTTTTTAGACTTGTGAGTACGTAGGATCATACCTGAGAAGTTGGCGGGATGCAGATCTTCTCGATTTCTATGGGCACGACGCGGAACTTCTGGTTGCTGCCGCCATGCTTGCGGAAGACAATGAGCTCAGTGCCGGGATTCTTAGACCCCTCGCGTACATCCAGCACTGCTTTGTTGCCGTTCTGAACGGTGTAGTCGTCTTCGAAGATCCACGTCTGTTCCGCCGCGCTACGATATCTGCTCATTACTATCTTCTCGTCCGCCTCCCGCACCGTCATCACCAGATCGGACCTGCATAGCACCAGTCGTGATGACAAGCAAGGCTCCAGATACTATATACGCGGGGTTGCAATACTATAGCAGAGGTGCCAACTATTAAGGCTGGTTCACAATAAACTGGGAATGGAAACGACAACTAGAACGGAAATAATGTTAATATAAATGTATTTAGATTTGAGCATTCACAATAGTTAATTGTGAATGTTTACATTTAAATACATTTGTTTTAACAATATTTCCGTTCTCGTTCCCGTTGTCGTTTCCGTTCCCGGTTTATTGTGAACCACCCTTTACAGATTTCCCTCCACATTTACGGCATTGCGGCTAAAGCAGTGCTGTCAAAGCAAGCGCATTTTTCTGACCTTGACGTCGAGTGCGGGCATCAAGGGCTAGGTATGGAAAGGGGAAGGGTTGTGTATATGAATAAGCAACCTGTTGGATTAAGAAAACAGTGGTGCACAAACTTCAAACGGAACGTGAAATTTTATGTCGTTATTTTTATATGGCTTCTTTCTGTTTGATATTATCTATATTGTCTGTAAAACAAAATTACTAATACCAATTTCTTAATATTGCACTTGTGTTTTAAATCTTAATAACATAATAGAGAGTTAAGAAGGAATATTCACTTACATTCCATAGTAGTACAACTATACTGTACTAAATGGATGAAACACATCATTAATGAAAAAGTGATATCCCCCCCCCCCAAAAGAGACTGAATTTGACATGATAAGTTGGAATTGATATTGATGGTACCTTTAGCCTTATAAAAGTAATCAATAAACTAATCTAAACAATACAGTATGACAGTACAAAGCAAAGTTACGAAGGTACTGTATATGTTTTAAGTGTAACTAATATTCCATAACAAAACTCTCATCGTTTTATGCTTTTAAGGTGATATTGGTGGGCAAATTCCTATCATCAGAATATTAAATTATTTTCTCGAAATATGCTGAAGCTATAGAGCTGACATTTTTACAACACATGGGCACGTATCTTTTGCTTATGATGTAACAGTAGTTGCTTTGTTAATTCATTTCCTTATAAACAATTTTCAAGCAAATATTTTCAAAATTTTCAATACACTATCTTCAGTAATACGTATTTACGATATATTAGATTTACGAAAACATTCTGTAAGTCTACTATATAAATAGGCCTATATCTGAAAATTTCACTTTTCTATAAAAAAAGTTGAGAAAATATTTCTTTTGAACAAAAAAAAACAAAACTTGTGAAAAATTAGCATTAAAATTAAAACTTACATTCTTATAATGCACTTATACTTCTCAGAAAAATTAAAAAATTAACATGGATACAGTTTTAATAGGTTCTTTTCCCTTTATGTATTGAATCAGTGCTGGCCATCCCTGAATATAGCTCGACCAAGCGGCATATATTATCGCTTTCGTCTGTCTCTTTCCTTTCCGCTGTAAAGCGCTCAGACAAGGAAAAATGATTACGGAAAAACAAAATTAGCACGTCAAAAACAAACATATATCTGCCGAAAAAAAGAAAAACATATGTAAAGAAATTTTCAATCCAGAATGAATTTCTTAAGCATGCAAGAATTGTAGATATTTCGTACAAAAATGTTCATCTCTTAAATCATGTATTCAGGGATTCTCATATTTGGTTAATAAAGGTGAACGTGACAGACTTTGAGAGGAATTTACAGCTTCACAGTAAATGGATAAAAAATAGATGAAAATGAGTGAATTTTGCAGACTTCAGAAATGAAAGCGAGCAATTAAAATATAAAACATAACAGTAGGCCTATATTACGAAACAAATTTGTAATATTATAATTAGGGACCGTATTCTGTCTCAGGGCGTTAGGGGATAATGTTAGTTGTTGACATGTTCCATATTCTAGCTGAGAAGCGATGTAAGACTACCATGGAATGTAAATAAATACAGTTCAATGCAAAGGAAGATTAACTTCCATAACTCTTTACTACAACACCACTGACAATGAGAAAATTTTACCTCAAAGTACGATTGACATATTATGTTAATAGCTAATTAATGCGAGATCTTCGATGCATATTATATATTAAGTAGAAAATCAGATTGATTTCTATTATTCATAGTTATGATACAATTTGGGCTCTTTCGGTAATATCCAAGAATCAGTCGCTGTTTTTCCAGACCAATAGGAGATCGATGACGCAATATATGACGTCACTCACTATGGTAATACTTCAAAATATGAATTTAAAAACTGCCGCCCATAAACTCCCTCTAGCCCTGCTACCCCCTTCTATTCTGTGTTCCATCCTATACTACTCCTCTACACTCCCTTCCTTATATATTTCCTCTACTTCTCTTTTTCTTCCTTTATTTACATTTTTTTTACTAACTACTATATATTAAATTATAATATATGCCTTACCTTTAAGTTTAAATACGCTGGGATTAGATCTGAGGACTTTTTGTTTAGTATTCCACTATCATAGCTATTACGCTACGAATTCGTTAATGAACAAACTCTTAAAATTTTTACTTAACCACAATTAACATCAAATACTTCCAAAGATATTAAACAATGCTATTATTATTGTGCAAAATAACTGAAATCATTAATTTGCTATTAATCTTATTGCAGTTAATATGATAAATTTATTATGAATTAATTATTGTACACTGACGATCGCTACTAATCGATAGTGATCGATAATTTGTTCGTGTAAGTGTAGCTTCTTTAGTTATTACTTCTATGAATAGATAGCGAAGATAGCAGTAAGTATCGCCAATAGTACATAAATACATCCGCATTATAAAATTAAAAATTTCATCCCCCACTTATGATTGTAAAAAAAAATACTGCATTAAGGGAGGAACTGCTCATATTGTGAATTATGAGAATAATTTATACTTAATCTACATAAACAATTTTCCAAATATTTTTTACCCTTCCCAATAATACGGTCACTCATTGAGAACTAGCGAAACTATTTCGAAGTCTGCCAATTTCTTATATCTTTTATTTTGGCTTATCCCATGATTAGAAAGTTCGCATACACGATCAGGAAATTGGAGATCAGATATCTTTGAACACCAATGTACAAGGAACTAAGATCATAAATATCCCAATGATGGCGTGGCTATACTTATCTACTATCAATTGTCTTACTATACGTGTATTAAATCGATTCGTTACATTAATCCCTTTATTTTTACTTAATTAATTAATTAACTTATTTATTTATATAGACCTACTTATTTACTTATTTATTTAATTATTTACTTTATTTGTTTACTATTTATTTATTTATTTAATTATTTATTTGTTTATTTATTTACTTATCTATTTATGTACTTATTTACTTATTCATTTATTTATTTACTTACTCACTCACTCATTCACCCAATCATTTATTTATTTATTTACCTATTTATTTATTTACTTATTTATTCATTTACTTATTTATTTACTTATTCATTTATTTATTTACTTACTCACTCACTCATTCACCCAAACATTTATTTACTTATTAAATTATTTATTTACTTATTCATTTATTTATTTACTTATTTATTTAGTCTACTTATTTATTTATTTACTTACTCACTCATTCACCCAATCATTTATTTATTTATTTACTTATTTACTCATTTACTTATTTACTTATTCATTTATTTATTTACTTACTCACTCACTCATTCTCCCAATCATTTATTTATTTACTTATTTATTTATTTACTCATTGACTTATTTACTTATTTATTTACTTATTCATTTATTTATTTACTCATTCAACCAATCATTTATTTATTTATTTATTTATTTACTTATTTAATTATTTATTTACTTATTCATTTATTTATTTACTTATTTATTTATTTACTTATTCATTTATTCATTTATTTATTTACTTACTAACTCATTCATTCACCCAATCATTTATTTATTTACTTATTTACTCATTTACTTATTTACTTATTCATTTATTTATTTACTTACTCGCTCACTCATTCACCCAATCATTTATTTATTTATTTACTTATTCATTTATTTATTCATTTATTTACTTACTCACTCACTCATTCACTCAATCATTTATCTATTTACTTATTTAATTATTTACTTATTTTGCTTATTTATTTATTTATTTATTTATTTATTCATTCAGTCATTCATTCATTCATTGACTTATTTATTCATTCATTCATTCATTCATTCATTCATTCATTCATTCATTCATTCATTCATTCATTCATTCATTCATTCATTCATTCATTCATCCATCCATCCATCCACCCATTTATTTATTTATTTATTTATTTATTTATTTATTTATTTATTTATTTATTTATTTATTTATTTATTCTGGCAGACTTCAGGCCATAGGGCTTTCTTTTACACTCTACCACAACTCTGTCACAAAGTACACAAGCAGTGATATTTAACTAAAAGTGAAAGAAGAAAATACTAATAGTGTATTCTGTTAATCTTATTGAGGTAAGTTAAATTCCCACATGTTTATTAAAACAGTTGTTCATATTTGCAATGTAATGCGAGAACATACGTGACGTCTTATAGGTCTATTACGTCATCCAACTTCCTAATCGGGAAAACAGCGACTCATCCTTGCATCTTACCGTTCTTCCTTAAGTAAAATTTTATTTTCTTTCATCTGATACTTGCTATTCCTCCGTACCGGCTGGGTTTATTGCAGATCGCCCCATTCTCATACACCCACATCTGGCTGCACTTGCCGTTGAAGGGATTCAGCACGACCGACGTTCCTTCCTGGTTGCTGCCGTCCTTAACCTCCGCGTACATCTGCGAATGTAGACTCTGTAGGTAAAACATGTCTCAACCTGTGAACACAAGATCGCTCTTTATTAAAATCCCTTCAATTTGTCGAACAAATTTTGTTCTATGATGAAGGATCGGTGGAGCGTAGAAAAATTCTCTCCGGCACCGGGATTCGAACCCGGGTTTTCAGCTCTACCTGCTGACTCTCTATCCACTAATCCACGTCGAATTCAAATTCCGATGTCGGATTGAATCCTCTCAGTTTAAGTATATTATTTTAATGCACATATGATGTTCCCATGCAGATATTCTGCGTCATCATACGATGAAAGAGTAGGCGGCGCTTATTCCGTCGGATTCCGGCCAACCAGTCACTCATAACGAGTGCACCTCCGCACATGTGTGGACATTAGTCCTACGTTCATAGACATCTATGACGTAGTGCAGAGTGTGGCCACCAGAGGGAACCCAAGCGGTGGAACTTAAACTGAGAGGATTCGATTCGACACCGGGATGGGAATCCGGTGTGGCTTAGTGGATAAAGCATCAGCACGTAGAGCTGAAAACCTGGGTTCAAATCCCGGTGCAGGAGAGAATTTTTCTCCGTTCCACTACTCTTTCATCGTACTCTGAGTTTAAGTTCCACCTCTCAGTTTCCCTTTAGTGGCTAACCCTCATGCACTGTGTCACAGATGTGTGACAGTGGCACAATGTGCAAGACACTAATGTGCAGAGATGCACTCATTAAGAGTGACTAAGTGGCCGGGATCCGACGGAATGAGCGCCGTCTTAAGGGTATATGTACGTGAACGACCACAAATATTATCAGAAAATGCAGGTTCTAAATTTCTAAAATTTTATAAGAACATGAACTCACAATTGGACAAAAATTACAAGGTACCACAACAACACTTATTAGATAAAATCTGATAAAAGTGTAAAAAAGGTTACTAATAATATTTTTCAAACCAGTTTTTTCAGAGTAAGAAAAAAAAATTCTGCACTTACATCATTTGGTAACCATAACATTGTTATGGTCTCTCTGACATCTTTAATATTTTTCCTGCATGTAATAAACACTTATTTCTGAAAAGTAGACTACTCTCAGGCATGTAGGGTTGTTTATTTTAATATAATTAACTCTTTATTTGTCCTATATAAAATATATTAAAATTTACATAATGTTTTGTGACCTAATTTTTCTATTTTCAAAGAAATGGGCATTATTGTAGTCTACCTTTTGCAAAAATGCATGTTAAATCAGTGTACAAAATTTCAGAATTCTATCTCTAATGGTTGTGGAGTTATGAAATAATATGTGTGAAAATTTGATTTAAAGTAAAATGTGAATTCTTAAACATATTATTAGTAACCTTTTTATACTTTTATCGGATATTTAAGTTCTAATAAGTCTTACCTTGTAATTTTTTACAATTGTGAGTTCATTTCGTTATAAAATTTTAGAAATTTAGAGCCTGCATTTTCTCATAATAATTGTGGTCGTTCACGTACATATGCCCTTAAATTGTTTAGTGATTATATGCGTATATGCATGGGTATATCATATGTACTTCGGTACACCGCTATAAAATGTTGTTCTGTTTTACCAGACGTTTCATTCATTTTATGTTTGTTAATTAATCATATTTTGTCATCCTCAGTGCTGCAGTGGTTCCTACTTCGTTGAAATTCGTGTCAAAGACATAGGCCTAAGCTCAAAATAAAATGTTGACAGGACAGAACGGTATAGCACAGGACGAAAGCACAAATCAATATTTTAAGATAAATCGGACAAAAACATAATTTACTCACCTTTAAAGTTGCGTTATATACATTTTAATTGGTTTATTTCACGACGCTTTATCAACTGCGATGCTTATCTAGCATTTGAGTAAAATGAAGGTGATAATTCCATCGAAATTAGTACAGGGACCAGTTCCAAAAGTTACCCAGCATTTGACCTTAATGAGTTGAGGGAAAATCTCGGAAGAAACCTCTACCAGGTAATTTGTGTCAGTCGGCCTGGGTGGCGCAGTCAGTAGAGTGCTGGATTTCTGAAGAATCTCGTGATCAGATTGGACAACGTCTGTAAAATGCCCCTAAGAAATCTCTTAGCCGTCTTTCTCAGCAAACGGGAAACAAAGGACTACGAAGTTACTTAAGGGTTAGGTACAGCTTACAGCAGTAAAAGTTTGGAAATATTCAACATTTTTCTCCTCCATTACTGTATCTTGTACAATAATGAAAATTAGTATGTGTAAAACACTGTCCTTCTGCTATATGAAACAAAAATATTTTTACGATATAAAAAATTATTTACTTTTTTTTTCCCCCAAAATTCAGTTCACTGTGCAGTGATGAAGCGTTTCCCACATAACTCAAAAACTATCCAACATTCTGCGATGAAATTTTTTGTGTGTATTTATGCATGTCATGTCTACAATATGATGCAAGATCACTTCTCTAGCTTTGATAGATTGTCTGATAAAAAATAAATAAATTTTAAAGAATGGTCAAATATTAGTATTTTGTTCTAACACAAAATAAAAAAAAAATATTATTAAGGAATGTAGTTGAAAGATCATGATATTATAAACATGAGTTTCAGCAATAAAATAAAAGAGAGAGAACATGAAAAAGTTAACAAATTTTTGAGTTATGAGGAAAACGTTTCATCACTGCACAGTAAACTGCCACCATTTTGAATTTTGAAATCAGTATTTTCTTCTAACACAAAAAAATATTATTTATTAAGGAATGTAATTGAAAGAGCATGATATTATAAACATGAGTTTCAGCAATAAAATAAAAGAGAGAGAACATGAAAAAGTTAACAATTTTATGAGTTATGAGGGAAACGCTTCATCACTGCCCAGTAAACTGCCACCATTTTGAATTTTGAAGAAAATACTGTATATATAACCTATTTTTTTTTAAATCGTAAAAATAATTTTTTCATATAGCAGAACAACAGTGTTTTACACATACCAATTTTCATTATTGTACAAGATACATTAATGGAGGGGAAAAAAATGTTGAATATTTCCAAAAATTTTAGTGCTGTAAGCTGTACCTAACCCCTTAAGTTACAACCCTATAAATATAGCGTGATGCAACAACTTAAACCGGGTACTTCTGAATTCGGATTAGATTTTGTGAGTAGACCTTGAATAAAGTGCATGACGGAGAAATTTATCCTAACCTTATTTTGTTTTTAGACGAAGCTTGGTTTCACTTAGGCTACGTGCATATGTCAATTCGCAAAACTGCCGATATTGGAGTTGCGAAAAATCTAATCTTCTCCATGAGGAACCCACCATGACAAGAATTTAGGAGTGTGAGTACACAACTTTTAAAGTGCATTAGAATTTATTAAGCAGTCATTCTAGCGTAACAAGTAAGACTAACCGCTGAACCACGGACTCGTGTTTTGCCCGGCCGGCTCGGCGGGAAGCGATAGCCTATCGGTCGGCAGAATTCCTGCTGCAGCGCTTGTCAGACGATAATTAGATGTCCTAATAATAACAGGCACCCCAGAACATTCAGGCTCTCTCTACCTTATATTTAAAAATGAAGTCACTCGAAACCCATTATTAATCTCTGGGCACTTCAAATTAAAATTTCGTAAAACGTTCTCTTGAAAAGCACTAATTTCGATTAAATTCTTCCTAAAAACAAAAATTTTGCGTATACAGAAAATTTCGCATTATTTCGCGAGTTTAAACCCACGGTATTTTGACCTGGCAGAGCTTGAAACATAAAATTCTTTAGGAATATGTATGATAAGAACTTTCTTCTGTTAAATTAACGTACCTTGTTAACATGTTTCGACCTATTTTCGGTCATCTTCGGAACTGGACGTTGTTGGCATTGGCGCCTCTTGTTTCCTGTGTGGGTGGGTTCGTAGTGTAGAGTCAAAGAGTGTATGTGTTTTGAAATTGAGTTGTGTGTTGAGAATATCGTTGGAGTGTGTTTTCGTGTGTCTGTATATTTCATATTGTTCTAGTGTGTTGAGTTTTTGGCTTTTTGGTTGGATGTGCAGTATTTCCATGTCTGTGTTGATGTCTCTGTAGGTGTGATTGGCATTTGTGATGTGTTCTGCATATGTGGAGGTGTTTTGTAATTTTGTTATGGCTGTGATGTGTTCTTCGTAACGTGTTTGAAATGATCTGCCTGTCTGTCCTATGTAGAAGTGAAGTGATACAGTGTTAAAAGTTGTGTAATCAAGATGTATAATTATTACTTCAATCAGCTGAGAACACTCATTTTGCGAATATTTCTAGTGATGAAATAAGTGAATACAAAAACTTACCTGTTAGCTACGTTTCCAAGGAGGAATCTTCAGACAGTATTGAGTGGGAAGTATACATAGGCCTAATAATAGATAAATCACAGGTGCGGGAACGCGTTATCTTATCAACCTTCCCAGACTATTTCGGGAGTTGCAGGAAATCATACACCAATTTATCAAATACAAATATACATATTTCAGTGACTGGATGTAGAACTGCAACGGAAACACACCACGCCTTGTGCCGCTGAAGTGACTACAGTACGATTTTTTGCCAATCTACATTCCAGTTGCTTTATCTTCTGAGAAAATAATATTTAGACCGCAGGGTGCCACGCCGGAAAGTTTCAATGCTGCCATGAAGAACTGCCTTTATCTGTATGTAACTATGTAACTAACCACTCCCAAGAATTTTCGTAAAGATATTACAGAATATATAGGCTATAAGGCCGTTTACTTTTTAACTTTGCTCTAGAGTATGCCATTAGGAAAGTCCAGGATAACAGAGAGGGTTTGGAATTGAACGGGTTACATCAGCTGCTTGTCTATGCGGATGACGTGAATATGTTAGGAGAAAATCCACAGACGATTACGGAAAATACGAGAATTTTACTGGAAGCAAGTAAAGAGATAGGTTTGGAAGTAAATCCCGAAAAGACAAAGTATATGATTATGTCTCGTGACGAGAATATTGTACGAAATGGAAATATAAAAATTGGAGATTTATCTTTTGAAAAGGTGGAGAAGTTCAAATATCTTGGAGCAACAGTAATAAATATAAATGATACTCGGGAGGAAATTAAACACAGAATAAATATGGGAAATGCCTGTTATTATTCGGTTGAGAAGCTTTTATCATCCAGTCTGCTGTCAAAAAATCTGAAAGTTAGAATTTATAAAACAGTTATATTACCGGTTGTTCTTTATGGTTGTGAAACTTGGTCTCTCACTTTGAGAGAGGAACATAGGTTAAGGGTGTTAGAGAAAGTGCTTATGAAAATATTTGGAGCTAAGAGGGATGAAGTTACAGGAGAATGGAGAAAGTTACACAACGCAGAGCTGCACGCATTGTATTCTTCACCTGACATAATTAGGAACATTAAATCGAGACGTTTGAGATGGGCAGGGCATGTAGCACGTATGGGCGAATCCAGAAATGCATATAGAGTGTTAGTTGGGAGACCGGAGGGAAAAAGACCTTTAGGGAGGCCGAGACGTAGATGGGACGATAATATTAAAATGGATTTGAGGGAGGTGGGATATGATGATAGAGAATGGATTAATCTTGCTCAGGATAGGGACCGATGGCGGGCTTATGTGACGGCGGCAATGAACCTCCGGGTTCCTTAAAAGCCAGTAAGTAAGTATATATAAGGCCGTGTTCTGTGTAGGATGCAGGGACATGCGTGAAGTCCGGTCTGTGATAAAGTTTTTGAATGCACAGGGCATAGCGCTGATTGAAATTGATCGTCAGCTGTGCTAGGTCTATGGGCCTAATGACATGAGCAGATGGTGCATTGCTTCACAACGTCATCTCTGATGATGGTCGGCCTCCCACTGCGCTTCTCGTCATGCACATTTTGGCGTCCTACTGAAAATTGTCTACAGCAGCAACGCACCGTCTGCTTGCCCATAGACCTGGCACAGCTGACGATCAATTTCAATCTGCGCTATGCCCTGTGCATTCAAAAATTTTATCACTGACCGCACTTCACGCGGCGGGAGCTGGAATAGGATCGTCCATCTTCAACCAATGCAACGAAGCTACTGAGAGCACTCGGGAAGTTCCGCTAGCGCATACGCCATGCCAGGACATTACTCTATCACGTACATGCAGTCACTTCGCGCAACATATGGTTTGCTAACTGTGGGACGAGTGGGAAAGTTACTTTATGGACGCGCCTCGTATTAGACTTTCTTGAAATGAGAAATGTTTCTTTTAATTTGTATATAACGTAATCAAAAGTCTACACTGTCATTCTTGTGTAGATCTATTTTTGAACTTATTTAGAGCCTTCCTGAAAAGGGGATAACGGTGATGAAATTCTCCGCACTCTCGTCTTTCCACGTAGATTCGGTGAGTTTCTCTTCTTCTTTAAAACAAGAAATGCAACCAGGCTCTCTATTAATGAGGGATCCTTCTTCCTCTTATCCGCCATGAATAACCAAATATGTGACGATCTGTTAGGCCTTAGGCCATATTTCCTGTACACTGCTCGAAGAGCTCGAAGATTTTATTTCTTGAGTGAGAACACGTGGAAGGCATAATTGATTATCCACAGTACTGGAATGAAAGAAGAGGATGATGTTTAATAGATTTGATTTTAAACGTATTGATAGAGGAATAAAAATTAATATTCTGGTATTTGCCGATGATATGATTGTAATACAAGATACTGAAACAAAACTTCGAAAAGCAGTATATGAACTGAATGAAATATGCCAGAAGCATAACTTTAACATATCAAATACAAAAACAAAAGTAATGGCATTTCAAGGCAAAAATACTGTAAGATCTAAGATTGAAATAGATAATAAAGTAGTAGAACAAGTAACAAATTTTAAGTACCTGGGCTGTGATGTAAGTTACAAAAAGGGTAATGATATAAAAATAAAATTACAATCATTCCAGACAGTATGTGGCACAATTAATAGAACTTTGAAGAATAAAATCAGAAAGGAAACAAAAATGAAATTCTACAATGTAATGGCAGTCCCTACTCTTTTATATGGAAGTGAAAGTTGGATTACAACAAAACCTGAAGTTAGTAAAATACAAGCGGCAGAGATGAGATTCTTGCGAAAAGTAAAAGGATGCACGAGATTGGATAGAATTAGAAATGAAGATATTAGGCAGGAACTAGGAGTATACCCACTTATTGATAAAATAGACAATTACAGACAAGATTGGAAATTACATGTAGAGAGAATGGACGACTACAGACTTCCCAAGAAAGCAATAAATTATAAACCAAAAGGACGAAGAGATCAGGGACGACCGATGAAAAGATGGAGCGACCTTTGAAGCCGGAACGGGCAATTGCCCATACCATGAAGTGAAGAAGAAGAAGAAGAAGAAGAAGAAGATTTTAAACGAAGACAAGTTATGGTCGATAATTTTTTTTCCATAGCCCTCACATTCAGAGCATTATTATTTTACGTACAGAAAATTACAACAGTGGTTTGTTAGTCTCAAATGTCCTCCGAAAGGAGCAGCAATACTAATCACATTACTTGGGAAGCTCGAGACTGAATTGGTAAAAAGATAGAAATGTATTTGTTTTTTGTTCAAAACTGGCTATATTCTTCTAAATGTGTAAAATATTCAATATACATCAAAATATATAATATACATCAATAGTACATTATGCAATGAGCCTATAATGATGGTAATTAAGACGCGAGGATGTTTATGAAACGAGCGCAAGCGAGTTTCATAATTTTCATACGAGCGTCTTAATTACCATTATAGGCAAGTTTCATACGACTTTTTATGCTCGACCATATTTCTAACTTGAAATTATTCATAACTTTCACGTTATCTTATGTGAATGGGAAGGGAACTGACCTTGTGCAATCTCGTAAATTGTGAGATGTGCGCAGACGCGAAAGTATTGATTTTTTCCGAGAAACGAATGTCGACGACCTTGATGTAATCTCGTTAAATTTGATATAACCTTGAAATTGAATTCGACATTGAAAAACGAGATGACAAATTGAATTTATTTGAATATCATTTACAATTAACGCTAATTATTATAGTAACAGAACATAACCTTCTGCGACAGTATTGGATTTCCAGCCTGCGTGACGTTTTGCTAGTTGTCTTTCGATTGCATATCCGAGAATAATCGAAAACCTGAACTTTAATGACATGCATTAAAGGACTGCTACCAGGTGTATAATTACTACATTTCGGCATGGTCGAGCATAAAATATATATATAAAACATGTCACTTTGAAGCTTCGGAATAAGACATTTATTTTATGTTTTTCTTTTAGCTACATATACAGGGTGGAAGTGAAATAGCCTCGCAGATTTCCAAGCGAATAGCTAATGTTGTATGTAACATAAAACGATAATATCATATTGCTGGAAAGTTTATAGTTTTTTGCCCATATTTTTAACAATCTCTTCTTCGATAACTATTGCGAGTAGGATCGTGATTTTTGTCCATATCGATAGGAAATATAATAAAGAATAATTTATCCCTCTGGCCTATTTCAATAGCATGCACGGTTTTCGTGTAAATTTAGTTTTAAAATTCTCTAAATTCAAGCCATTGCACAATGCGAGCAAGTGACAACGTCTGGGCAGAGAACATCTTACCTATCGAAACTTACCGAGTTTCTTGACATCTTACATCTGTATCATGAGTAAAGTGTGTTAGCGGCGATGTTGCCGGACTGCTGAAACTTCAAACTTAATTTTCTAATTAACCGTGCATTTAATCACAAAACGTAATATAGGTTTTCTATTCATTACGTGTACCTCATCGTCCCTTTCAATCTGCAAGGTTATTTCACTTCCACTCCGTATAAGAAAAGAATATCTAATTACATAAAATTCGGACTGTACTCATTACCAGTAAATATCTCGGCTATCATAATATCGTTCCCTTCATACTCTCTGCTGGGATAAAGTCGGCAGCCTGTTGTCACATTTGGATTCTTGATAATCTCTACTGGACGACCGACGTTCGATATTTGTCACCTTTCAGAGAACTTGTACACCGCATAAAATTGTACACATCTTAACTGACAAGCAGTGCCCACCATGCACGGGCAGCAAATCTTCATTAATATCCTTTGCTGCTAGAACATTTTCCTAGAAAAATCGCACAACGTAGAGCTGCTAGTGCAGGGGTGCCGCCATCTTGCAACTGCTGCTTCTTTGTTTTACTTGTGTGCAAATCGATAATAATGCCATCTAGCGGTAGATAGTGTCACGTCGCTACTTCGATTTGTAACTTTCTTAGTGGCTCGCCTGTGTATATATTGACTCCGATCTCGTTCAGCCGAATGCGATTCCACAGCAGTGATGCAGAGGCTGTAATGAAAATGTAAAATTTTCAGAATTTCAGCTAAGTTTGTTTTCCTTCTTTATGAGAATTCAGTCTGAGTTTTCTAGCGGGAAGCTGCTCGTTGCTCTAGAGGTGTTCGGACTTCATGCATCATGCCCGCGAGGCGGAGCATGAACAACTGGTTCTTGCCGCCGTGCCTCCGGAAAGCGATGAGAGCCGCTCCTTCAGTAACGCTGTTGCCCCTCACGTCCAGAACCGCTCCGTTCTCGGCGCTGATCGTCCCGTCCGGGTTCAGTTCCCATCTCTGTTCTCCCGAGGCTCTGGCTTGCCTGAGGACGATCTTACGGTCCAGTCCGTCCTCAACAGTCAAGAAGAGCCTGCACAGACACATGTTTACTCTTTTTTTAAACTATTTTACGACGTTTTTTAAACTACCATGGTTATCTAGCGCCTGAATGAGATGGAGGTGATAATTCCGGCGAAATGAGTTCAGTGTCCAGCACCGAAAGTTACCCAGCATTTGCTTCTAATGGATTGAGGGAACATCCTGGAAAAACCTCAACCAGGTAACTTTCCCCAAACAGGATTTCAATCTCACACATTATTTACTTTGTCGATTACTTTATGTAAACCAGTGAATGTTAGTAATTATAGTCCCGTCGCTCTAATTTTCGGCACCCAATCGCGTTGCAGGTCGGCTACATTTAAACGTGTGCGTCTTGTGATTCGCTCTTGAAGACGTTATTCATTTCTTAAGGCTCGATAAGTACTTAATATAATCGCCCGCCATTTTGGCTCTTTCGTTGGCGTTCGCAGAAAGCACACCAAGACGTTATTTGCCGCACAATTATTTCCTGAATTACAGTGCGTTTGATTTATTATCATAGGAGCTACGACATGATAATGTTTAACGGTGTGGCAAATAGATTCCTCGTCTTGTAGCTTGGCAAAGAAAGAACAAAAATGGCGAACGATACTACCTACCTAGACTTTATAGAGCCTTCACTTCCTAAGATGTAAGCAAAGAGGAGGAGTCACGCGGGGAATAACAGCGTCGCGACTATATCACATGTAGTTGAAGGCTTTGCCGGAAGAAAGGCGGATAGATCTATACGCCTTTCTTCGGGAAAACGGTTTAAATGTAGTGAATAATTATAGTAGCGAAATTTTGTATTGATTGTACTGTATATACCTGCAGGACAGGGCTGCGTGCGTGTATAGCATTTTATTCAGGTGCGTTTTAAAATCTTAGATTGCATGTATCTCAATTCGCCATATTGACGCATACGCCCTTTTTCCGACAAATCCGTAATTATACTCATAACTTTTCGTAGTGAATGAATGCGTATTTATTTTTTGTGCGAGATCGTGCGTATTTGCTTGTTTTCCGCACAGAACCAATACGCGGTAAGTGTGAAATACCACATTCAGTATTCCCAACGTAACACACATAACAATTTCCCTCTTCTTACCGCTTAAGCGCGACATTCATTTTACTGCTTTAGGCTTTTAACATATTATTTTTAGAGACGTTTAACATAGTAATAATTATAAATTGGAAACATACCACTGCAATTTCACCTAAATTGCAATGTTAATTATTGTTTTTAAATATTTACAAAAATTAAGTAAAGTCTACTACTCCACGAAACTTATTGCATTCCTGATACACGTAACATTAAGGAAGCCGTGAAAAAAATCAACGAGATTCCAGATGCCGATGTTATTACTGCAATATGTTATATAAATAATATTGTTAAAATATTAAAATGAAAAATAAATTATTACATAACCTTACCGTTTGTTTTAAGTTCGCATTTATAGACTGGGGGGGAAAAAAAGACAGACGTATATCACGGCCTGCAGGAGTATAGTAAACACAGAAAACATTTTATAGCAACAATGTTGAAGAAAGATATTTTGGTTTTCTGAAGTTGCCGTCATTAAACAGAAACTAACATGGAGATTTCATTGCAACTAATTAGAAATTTGTCTTTCAGGTATGTAATAAACGATCTTCGCACAAAATAATGTACGATACACGAGCGGTATGTTTGTTTTCATGTTCTCGGAAATTAAAAAAGCTCAACTACGTTTCGCTTTTTCAATCTTTTCCTCGAACATGAAAACGTCAACATACCGCTCTTGTAACGCATATTACTATTTTAGACCTGACACTCCATCGACGCGGAGGAGGGGAACTGTGAATCGAAATCACAATTTATTTATTCTGAATTGCAAGTACTAGAAGTTGATGAAATATATAGTCCTAAACATACCTACTTCGTGCAATTTCTGTGGAATTTGTTCCAACCAGGATTCGTTATTTTTGTAGTCAGACATGCTGATCACTACTCAAAAGCGGTGGATGTAAATTAAAAATTATTAAACACAAAAAGTTTAGCACTTAAAGCTTTTGAAAGTATCATACCCGTAATCTGCATTGCAATGCATGTGATGTCTTACTACTCATAAAGCAAACACAAGCTAACCACAACATCCCTCTGACACATTTCCTTAATGAACTGACGCTGAACAAGGCGCGTCTACATGGCGAGGGCCAGGTCCAATATACAGAGTGTCTCAAGGGGAATGTGAAATACTTCAGGATACTGTAATTTGGATTAATATACATCGATTTATTCTGACATACCTATTTCCGAAATGTAATGTTTGGGAAGTTATTGATGGCCTATTTTTTAAACTGAGAGATGCGTTAATTCTTTTAGGGGTGTGTTAAAGTTTTATCTGTATAAATTATATTTTATGTTACAAATTATTATAGTACAGGCAGTATCAATAGGCGGGTTTTTGGTTCGGTACAGAAACAACTCACTCCACACTTTCTCTAGCGGTTTATGACCTGAACAATGTGACCTTTCTGTCGCTCCGTTCCAATGTTAGTTATTGACAAGTGCTCGTCTGTGATACTCGTACTACTGTGCTACAGTTTGTTCGTAAATACAATATATCTCATAATAAACAGTATTTTTAAACAACTACTAATCATCCGAGTACTGTAATCGCTATCATGTCTCAGTCGGGCCCTGATATCAGAAGCCTTACTAAAGGTGTTATTTATCAATTTCACTGTTTCTTGAAAGAACTGTGAGGACATTAAAATGTCCTATCATCAACGCAGACTGTCACTGTCAAAGGTCAGTGGCGCTTCTTTATGATCGGTCCAGAGAATTTGTGCAAAAGAGAGAAGAATAGCAGTAAAACAATGATTCTATGGAGCATAATTTTACATTTAAATTACTAATATTTTTTTTAGATATTGTAACATTTTATTTTATGTTTTATGAAGTTGTTTATTTAAGACATTAACAATGGAAAATTGTTTCATTAGTTAGATTGTTGAAGACCATTATTAAATTAATTTAATTTTTTTATAAATTGTTCACGGAATAAGGTAAATTTCTTAATTGATATGCTAATTATATCTCTGTCAAATGGAGTATTATATTGTAGTCTACTACATATATTCTTTACTGCTAAATTTTTAGGAGCTCCAGTGTTAGTTATAATTATGTCAAATACATTACGTTTGGGAATAAAATATTATTAGGATCATAAAATGAAATATTATTTAATAACTTGTCAATAATACATTAACTTGAGTAGATATAACTGTCACTGGGGACTATTTTATCAACTTTTTTTTCAGTGAATATTAAGCTGTTTCAACACTTCTCGTATTGAATTGTTGATGGACTTCAATAATACAGACGCAGAAACAAGACTGAATGAAACTCACCGCATAGAATCAGAATAGTGCTGAGTGCCCAATTTATAAAAGATTTTTTGTGTCATACTTATTATGTTATTTATTTTATTTTATTAAGCTAAGCCATTCGTAAGTGTTCTTTCATTACGAAACTCGTTCATGTTATAATAATATACATATTCCACAATCAGTAAACATACATTAATATTTTGTACTTCAATGTTTAATTTTATCGTGATTTATAAAGTTGGTAAGTATACTGCATAAACATTATTTAGTATTTACTATTTCAGCACAACATTCTGAAAATACATAAATAGAAAGTATTTGTGTAATGCTAAATATTTGATTTATATTAGGTTTACATTACACTTTATTACATTTGTGAAATGGCTTAACTTGCGAAATATTATAATGATAATATTGAGTAAAGAACGTAGGCCCTATTTGTAATTACTACAAATCACGTTATTATTTTATTTATTTTCTAAGTTTTCCTATAGTGAAAAAGTATCAATGGAGGAGAAAGTTATTTGGGACAGGACCATACACCAAGCAGGTTCTAAGGGGTGTAGGAGTCGGGGTAGACAAGTAGGGGTTCGCCAGACCCGCCGATTTCTTCTGCCTCTAGTATAGCAAAATAAATACATTTACATTTACATTACAGACGTAATTTCTACGTTTCGGGACATTGTGATTGAATACATTATTGAAAATGCTCAATCTTTTGTTAGAATAAGTTTATTTCTTAAGGGGAGGCAGAGGTAAATTTTCGAACAAAACTGAAGAAAAAATGAAAATTTGGTTTTTTCCATCTTTATTATCTTTATTTTGATATTCCGATATTAGTTTTTGATTTTGTGCCCTTAAAAGTATGAAATTAAAACCAAGATAACTGTATTACTATCCATAATAAACTAATACTTATCATTATTTATATACCTTCTCTGAACATATAAATAAAAAGAAATATTGAAAATTTCTTACAATATGGTGCATGGAGCATTTTATATCAAACGATATAAAGTTTTATAAAATTATTAATATTTACAGAACTATTGTACTTAGAAAGTTGAAACTTGGTATGTCCATTAGGCCTACTAATAACATACTTAGTGTTCATGACCAATTTCAAACAAATCGGATAAATTTTGTGGATTTTGAAATATTCACCTCTGCCTCCCCTTAATTAAGTACAAACTGAGTAAGAAAATAAAATAATTACAAAAGACAAATTACTAAGGTTGCCCTTCTTGTGTATCCCATGAATTGTAAATTCAAAATGGTACCGATACTGGTTCTCTTTCCGACCACAGTGAGACACTCACTTGATAGCTTGCGAGTTTCAGATAACATCCGGTAAACACGGGGAAGCACAGATAGATGAAACCCTACGATTGGAAAACATCGTCTGTATTTCTCAATAACAGCCAATGAATTGCCATCACAAAATCCATTAAAAAAACATGTCTGCATAATCATTATGCTAATACACGAATTAAATGTCAAGTGAACGTGTATTCAGTTGTGTGTGTTGCGCTGGTTCTGCGGTGCTCAGATGCTGCCATGTGCGAAAGATCTAGCGTAACACGTGAAGTGAGGTAATCTGAACAAGATGTTCCAGTATTTCTCCCCAACTGTTAGACTTCAGACATAGATATATCTTTTCGCTTTAATATTAAAATGTTGTAGTGGGTATAAGAAGTAATGCTATAGTAGATGAGTTACCCGCTACGTCTGTTTTGGATCCTGCCCTCCGTGTAGATCCACTGCTGGTTGGCTCTGCCAGTGAATTCAGCCATCACCGCCACCTCTCTGGCCTCCACGCACTTGAAGGAGTTGAGGCATTGCAAATAGAAAGCCATCTCCGAGTCCTGCAAGGGCACAAATGTCAAAGAATTTATTACAGCCGCGGCGAAAATGTCATCGTGCGCCGAGCCACTGTGTAAGCTGCAACGTGCATAGCACCTATGGAGGGAGGCGGACACCCGAAGGGGAAGTGAAGCAACTGTCTGACATTAACAGTTTTTCATTTTCCTTACGTTAAGCGCTTAAATAAAATTATGTACAGTACAAGGCTACAAACTAATGTTTAGTATGTGTAACGAAGAAAGAAATGAACAAGAAAACATATGACACATTATCACAACCTAAAATTAATTGTCTTCAGAATGTCTCTGCGGCAGAGTTTCAAAATCAGGAATGATGTCACTTCCTACCAGTCGTAGTTGATCACGAAGATATTTGTCTGTCAGTCGTGATCTAAATTTGGTTTTTACTAGTTTCATTGTTGAAAATAATTTTTCACAAACGTAGGTTGTAGCGAACATGGCTTCAACAGAGCAAGCGAAAGAACGAAGCTTCAAATATTTATTTTTTTGGCAAAGATTTGAAAAGTTCAACATTTGTCAAGTCCTTACATCTAGCTTTCATTTAACATACCATTGTAAATCTGTGAGTTTAAATTGAAAATCTAACCGCATTATTCGTACATCTGCTGAAAAAGGATCGACGTACAGAGATGATAATAATAATAATAATAATAATAATAATAATAATAATAATAATAATAATAATAATAACACTTAACCTTTTAATATTTCATCAGTAACATGTAGTAACTTATAATGCCGTTTTATGTTATACAACCGTTTTCCTCGTAATACTTGTGAACAAATCATACATTTAATATTCTCATCATATTGTCAGGAAAAAAATGCATCCTCCCATCCTACTTGAAACTTTCGTTTTTATAGAGGTACATGGTTTCGAGAGAGACATTGCGACGATACGCCACTCCCAGTTCAGAGACAAACACAAATGAAACGGAGTTTGACTCCAGTGAGTGAGAGGGTGGGGATTGTAGGTAGAAAGCAAGGGAAATGCACTGCGAGCCACAATGTGCTCGTGAGTCGCATTTTCGCCACGGCTGATTTATAACGACAGTAAAACACACGATTCTTAACTCACTAACTCGTGATATAGTAGGAAGTTTCCCTTGTCGATGGAGCAACACATATCAAATATCAGCCTGTGTGAGGATGGGTAATGTGATGTTCCGAACAGAAAATGTTCGTAGAATGTGAAACTAGTGTAAATACAACTGTATGTCGTCTAAAAGGTGTTTCAGAGGAACGCATTATTACATTAAAATTGAATGAGACAATTTTTGACGAAAGGCTCAGACATTTCGAAGCTTGTAATTTAAAAAGCAATTTTTTTTATCGATGCCTGAAATGTGAACGCTAGGTACTGTAAGAAGACTGATTTACTTTCCATTTCTTCTGATATAAATATAGGCCTACTCTTGAGATTGAATCACACCAGAAAACATCAGATTTCTAATGACATTTCCTTGTTTCTTACAGGATGTGCGTTTGAGGATATCCGGTGATGAAAGAAGGTAAGACAGAGATTTTATTAGAAAATGTGAAATAATTAATTACCGATAAAACTACACTCAAATTTAAATTCTTTGTTCGCTATTCATTTCATTTCATGTTTGTCTGAACTAAAATTACGGATCAATATTGGAAATTAATATTTTAAAGACAGTATCTCAAACCGCTACGTAATTTATATTGATAGTCTCCATAACAATCTAAGACCATCTTGAGTTCGCGTATTAGATCTTAATTTAGTTATAGGCAAGTGTTGTAAAAATATTCGTACAAAGAGACATGCGATATTAGGAAGTATGTTCTGATGAAAATATGTTATGTTTATTTTACTGCGAAAAATACTTGAAGGCTAGCATCATCATCATCATCATCATTATCAACAACACGATCATCAACATGTTTCCATTGGTGACCTGCTTGACTCGTTCCGATTAAATATAATTTATTATTATTGGTAATTTTATGTGCGATAACTATGTACATAGATAAAATTAAATGTTTGTTGAATTTAGAATGTAACATAAAACTGAAAAAAATGCGTATATAGAATGTTTCATCAGCGAATAGGGATTATAAAGAATGGACACTGAGCGAATTTTCCTGTGTTTTGTTTCTCTGTGCGCCAGCGTTTAGTTCCACTTTCAAACGCTAGATATTAGTGTAATCGAGCATACGCTAAGATAATAATTGAGAATAGAATTAAGACACAGGATCCAAACATCGCCTACCTTATTGCAAAATCCAGTAACGCTTTGCTTCAAATAAATTCAAGTTAACAGCTTTTCCTTATTTCTCAGTGACAAACTAGTTGTAATAATAATTTTTTTATATTTCAGATATAATAAATTATATTATAAAATAATATAATACATTATAAAATTAAGTATCAGATTCGTTTAATATTTGTATATAATATAATATAGGTATATGGTTTTACTTCTCATAAGAGTTTTGTTTTTCCATTTTCAGTGCTATCAAATCATTACATATTTTAATTGTTGTTGGGGTCAACGTCTCAACTCTCATTATAAAGGAACTCTAGAGTCTAGACATTACAGTTAATGACGGATTTATTATTTTATGGATCCAATTTATTTTATTTGAGTACATAATGTACCTAGATGTATTAATTGTATGTGTTATATTTCCGCTGTGTCGACTGCTAGCTGGTGTGATGTCAGCGCCAGCTCTAGGGAGAAAGCAGAATCTGACACTTTAGCTGGCGTGAAGGTCATTGAAATCAGTCCGGCTACATCAAAGGTACCGACGCGAAGTGTCCATTCTTTATAATCCCTATTCGCTGGTTTCATCAAACGTCGCTGCCTCATATCTTTTCGAAACGAAAGAAAGTATGGAAAATTTACTTGCACAGTAGTGTACCCATATCAAGGGCTCAAAAAATGAGAGGATATGTTCAATCCGCCTAATACAGAAAATATTGCTTTCGACATAAAGTGTAGGCCTATTGTTTTTAAATGGTACATGTATGTTTTTTTTTCAGCATAGTGCTTATTTAGCGTTTACTGCCTATTTATTTGTTTTGTTTATTTATTGCAAGATTATAAATGATATAGCCTATAATAGTTATATAGAAAGTATGCATCTAAGTATATTTTAAAATATATTTGTAGCAAACCGTTGAAAGAGCAAGATCGTTTTCAGGTGAGCAGCAATATTAGATAATCATGCAATAAAAAGGATTACATTCTTAAGTTTAACATAAAGAAAACATTATGCTATTACAATATGATTAAACAAACTAAGGAAAGAACGAAGTGAATAATCCTAAGTATACAAATATTTAATTATTACATACAGGATTGCAAGATTATTTAAAATTAATATCTGATAACATTTAGTAAGCAGTATAATATTCAATGGAATTATCGTAAATGCTTTTTTAATTTTGTCTTTAAATTTATTTTCTTAGAATTTAGTTCCTTTTAATACTTTAGGGGAAGGGGAACTGGCCACAATACCCATTACCGCTTGGCTTAGTTTCCTCTTGAGTGGTACGTTATTGGTGTCACTTGTGAAGTTCAGACCTGTCTTCGGACAGTTGACTAAACAATTAATATTTTATTGCCTATTGAGCAACACATCATAATATAATAAATTACATTAGAATTCGACGTTTATGTTATGGACTTGTGAGATTTCTGAGTGGTACCCTAGATCATACCCTATATGTAACA
The DNA here is from genome assembly GCF_040183065.1 of Periplaneta americana. Lineage (NCBI taxonomy): Eukaryota > Metazoa > Arthropoda > Insecta > Blattodea > Blattidae > Periplaneta > Periplaneta americana. The sequence goes on from NC_091121.1 coordinate 12,652,066, forward strand.
GATATGTCGGGTTATAGGCTTTGAGGTTAACAACTTTGTCGGGTTTACTACGCTGCCACTTAGTTGTTACATAAGGAGTCAGGTCATAATACCCATTTGAATTGCATTAGCGATTGTGCAACCATCTCGTGTTCGTTTACGGCGGACGGGTGGCGATCCTGGCGGTTGTTCTCTTCAAAGTGCTGCCGATTTTAACGTAGTGAGGAGTTATCTGTTACATATATGATCTAGGGGTACCTAGGATCATACCTGGGAAGTTGGCGGGATGCAGATCTTCTCGATTTCTATGGGCACGACGCGGAACTTCTGGTTGCTGCCGCCATGCTTGCGGTAGGCAATGAGCTCCGTGCCGGACTTCTTACACGAGCCGCGAACGTCCAGCACTAGGTTGTTCCCGTTCTGAACGGTGTAATCGTCTTCGAAGATCCACGTCTGCGCCGCCGTGCTGCGCGATCTGCCCATTACGATCTTCTCGTCCGCTTCCTGCACCATCATCACCAGATTGAACCTGCAATAGCACCAGTCGTGGTGACAAGCAAGGCTCGAATTCTACATTCTCAAAAGTACAAAGTAGTGTATTGAGAGTTAAATTCACATTCCTTACTCGGCGCTATTCATTTATTAGTTTACTCGTTGCTAGGAAACTACCATTGAGAGCTGAATATTCATATGAGTACACTATATAGGAAGCTAAATTTAGCAGTTTATAATGAAATCTGTGTGCTGTGACATTTACATTATAAATGTGATCTTCACAAATTAATGAATCAGCACGTCTTAGAGACGACTTCATCGAACATGCTCCCTTAAATAATATTTCATAAATTTAAGTCCTCTGTTAAGCAAGTCCCCATTTCATGACGATAATGTAAGAAACTATTAACCAGTAACTTGTTGTAAACTGGATTTCAGGGAAGCGACGCTTATACAGGGTGGAAGTGAAATAACCTTGAAGATTGAAAGGGACGATAGGGTACACGTAAATGACTAGAAAACCTATATTACGCTTAATTAGAAAATTAAGTTTGAAATTTCAGCAGTCCGACAACATCGTCGCTAACACACTCTAGCCTACTAGAGAGACAGATGTAAGAGGTCAACGAACTCGGTGAGTTGCTGTCTGCAGAGACGTTGCCATAAGCTCGCTTCGTGCAGTGGCGTGGATTTAGGGGTTTTTACAATTAAATTTACACGAAAACTGTGCACGCTATTGAAATACGCAGACTGATAAATTATTCTTTATTAGATTTCCTATCGATATGGACAAAAATCACGATTCCACTCGCAATAATTACCGAATAAGAGACTTTTAAACATTTGAAAAAAATTAAATCTGTGAACTTTTCACTAATATGATATTATAGTTTTTTGTTATATACAACATGACCTATTCGCTCTGTAAATCTGCAAGGCTATTCCACTTCCACTCTATATATAAGCAGTAAGAATCGATGTTGCATGAATACAGGGAATGCTTCCCTAAATGTGACGTCACTATACGCCACTGCTATTAACTACTAAACAAAACTTAACTATTGTAGTTGTACCAACAAACCATATCCTGGTATGAAATAGATTAGATACTTTTACATATATTCTGAACATTCAAGTTGGACGTTATTAGGAACAGATAAGATTAATGTATGTTTTTCATTAATAACATAATACGAGTAAGATATTAATCTTAGGGCCCATATGTTTATATATTTTTCTTGTTTTGTTGAATACAACAACCTCTCTGAATACTGAATGGTCTTTTTCTTTAATAGAAATGACATTAAGCATCTCCTATGATGTTGGTGAACAAGTTTGCTACTCATATCTCGGAAGATATTAATTTTAGGAGCCATATATAGGCTACTAGACTTTTTTGTATTGTTTCCATGACTACTACCGCCTCTTAGAATACTGAATGTTTTTTTTTTTTAAATAGAAATCACATTGAGCGTTTCCTGTGTTGTTGAACATATAAGTTTATTCATATCTCGAAAGTTATTAATTTTAGAATCCTTGTTTATTAGACTTTATCTTCTTATTTTGATTACTACCACCTCACAAAATATTCAATACCTTTTTAACACTTTCTATTATTACCGCAGTTCGTATGTTAATTAGAAAGTCAGATTGATTTTTATCGTTCATAGTTATGATATAACTTAGCTCTTCTGTCATGTTGAAGGATATTATATGTTCATCTGATGCTTGCTATTCCTTCGTACCGACTGGGTTTATTGCAGATCGCTCCATTCTCATACACCCACATCTGGCTGCTCTTGCCGTTGAAGGGATTCAGCACGACCGACGTTCCTGCCTGGTTGTTGCCGTCCTTAACCTCCGCGTACATCTGCGAATGCAGACTCTGTAGGTAAAACATGTCAACCTGCGAACATAAGACCCACAATATCCTGCATTATTAAAATTCCTTCACTTACTTACGGCTTTTAAGGAACCCGGAGGTTCATTGCCGCCCTCACATAAGCCCGCCATTGGTCCCTATCCTGTGCAAGATTAATCCAGTCTCTATCGTCATATCTCACCTCCCTCAAATCCACTTAGTATTATCCTCCCATCTAAGTCTCGGCCTTCCCAAAGGTCTTTTTCTCTCCGGCCTCCCAAGTAACACTCTATATGCATTTCTTGATTCGCCCATACGTGCTACATGCCCTGCCCATCTCAAACGTCTGGATTTAATTTTCCTAATTATATTAGGTGAACAATACAATGCGTGCAGTTCTGCTTTGTGTAACTTTCTTCATTCTCCTGTAACTTCATCCCTCTTAGCTCCAAATATTTTCCTAAGAACCTTATTCTCAAACAACCTTAATCTCTGTTCCTCTCTCAAAGTAAGAGTCCAAGTTTCACAACCATACAGAGCAACCGGTAATATAACTGTTTTATCAATTCTAACTTTCAGATTTTTTGACAGCAAACTGGACGACAAAAGCTTCTCAACCGAATAATAACAGGCATTTCCCATATTTATTCTGTTTTTAATTTCCTCCCAAGTGTCAGTTATATTTTTTTCTAACAAATTCTGTTCTCTTTCATTTTTTCGTTTCACTTATTGTATTCTATAGATCTTACATTAGCAATGAAGCTCTGAGATGTGGAACAAGTCAAAATTTTACAAGATTATTTATTACAATTTTGACAATTTAAATTTCAATTTTTTTACAATTTTTTGGCGAGTTGTAGTGAGATGAGGTGAGGCCGAGGATTCGCCAACAGATTATTTGATATTCATTTATGTTTGTTAATCTATTATGATTTTGTCATTAGGCATTGTAGTCGTTCTTATTCCGTTCAATTCGGATACAGGACATAAGCACAAAGTAAAATTTTGAGAAGACAGAACCATAAATACATAGGACAAAAGCACAAATCGAAATTTAAGGAATGTGGGACAAAAACAATTCACTCACCTTGAAACCAAAATGGCAACGTCGTGTTATAGATCTTGTGGCGGGGTGTTTCGAGCCATTTAGGGCCTACTTTGATGAAGTGGAAAAGTGAATTTTGTCCATCCTTTATAATTGCAACAGCGCTGAAGAAGAAATTCATGTTTTTCTCTTTTCTTTGAGATTTAATGATTTGGATTCACTTCTCACAGTTACGTGTCAGCTTGGAATTAAAAAAATAAATAAATAAAAATATAAATAGACTTTTTGAGTTGAAGAAGCTTTTAAACTGGCGATGAAAGGATTCCTCACCGTTGATTGTTCTCGGTAACGTTTCCTCAGACTGTCTAGAGTCCCATATTTGAGGAAGGGAAAAGTGAAATCACCAATAGAAAATTGTTTAACACATTATAACAATTCTGGGTTTGAAGGGCAACACTGAAAAACTCCGCAAAAGCGTAAGGTGAAAAATTATCCACTTACTAAATTCCATAATTGGTTGCAGATCACGAGACGATGACGAGTTCCCTGCTGTGCATGTTTCACTAATGATATATTGTATAACTTGATATCTTTTTCTCCTTACCTCGTCATGTCAGGGATTGCCGAACAGTTAATCAATTTAAATTGAGAATAAGAATTACTTCCTGAAGCCAACATAACACCTCGAACAACTGGAATACATCTACGTGATGAATTGCGAAAGAGATCGTTTGACTCCTGGTGTCAGTTATCTCATAAGGGGAAAGGTGTAGTCATCTATGAAGAATATCCAAGAGCCAATTCATGGGTCAGCACGAAAAGGAATTTGTCGTCTTCAGAATATATTAACGCAATCAAGATGTCCTGCAATCTTACTGCAGTGCGCTCCGTTCCTGGCAGAGCTTTCAGCACGACCCGTTGCCGTCAACCAGGCTGCAACGAGACAGAAACTCTTGGCCACGTGTTGGGCTTTTGTCGGAAAGGAGAGTTATTGCGTAACAACAGGCATGATAGAGTCCTGTCTTCTTCGGAACAAGGGTTGGGAAGTTCATGAAGAGGTCCACTGTATTTCTGAAGACGACTCTCACAGAAGAGCGGATATAAAAGCAATAAACAGACAACAACAAAAGGCTATTATCATAGATCCAACTACACGCATGGAGAGAGATCTAAACCAAGCTCATCAGGTTGATGAGGAAAAGAGGGCCATTTATGAACCTTGTATTCCCTACCTTAGTGCCAAGTATAACATCCCTCTCTTCAATTGGTCAGTGACAGGTTTATTTTTTGGTGCTCGGAGTTCTTTACCAAAATTTACATATCATTTTTTAAAACAATTATCAATATCATCTTTTGAAATTCAAAAAATCATCTCGCAAATTCCCAAAGATTCCCTGCAGATTATACAATTTCATTTATACCACTCAGAAGGCCTTAATTAAAGATATGCTAATTTTAAATAAAACCTTTTTTATCAGTTTATTTTATAGTCATCTTCTAAGATTTTATTTTATAATTGATAATCAATGGTGCTTAATTATTACACTTTATTTTTATAACAATATTCATATTTAATTAATTGTATTTGTTTGCTATTCATTTCCGGATCCTCGTGGTCATCCTTAATTAAGGCCGGATGAGTTTCTCTCTCTCTCTCTCTCTCTCTCTCTCTCTCTCTCTCTCTCTCTCTCTCCTACATGGAATTGATTCGTGAGTGTTAGCTGATTTGTACAGATTGTTCTGTGTCTTTCTGTAAATTGTCATTTAGGCCTATTGTAAGGTAAAATTAGGATATAAATTATAATTACTTGATTATGTATCATGTTTAGTCAATATTTCATTATATGTAAGCTCCTTAATGCGCATGATAACGATTTTATACTTAAATATTACCATTAATTTTACTACTTTTTCTATTCCTATTGATTCAATGTTTATTTCACATCTGGTAGTGTGGAAGAGAAAGCCTCATGGCCTTAACTCTACTAGAATAAATAAATTAATAATAAATAAATAAATAAATAAATAAATAAATAAATAAATAAATAAATAAATAAGTAAATAAATAAATCCTTTAAACGCGTCGTTAAAACAAAATATTTGGATTAATATTATAGTTGCTAAGTATTCCACATTTCTGCGTTGAAATGTATCACAAAGCGTATTAGTACTTACCGTGCGTAGTGAATGATGCGTGCTGTCTGCGTGACGGCTGAAGGAATATGGCGTTCATGAGGATGTAAGAGCGACATATTACAAGGAAAGCCTTCTGCTCACTTGTAGCATTTATTTATGAAAACTACGAGGAATTAGAGAACATCCGCCTGAGCTCATGAATTCTGCGTCATATTTCCGTTTGTCCGTGATATAAAATTATCTTCTAAGAATTGCAAGGCACGAGTTCGTTATCCAGTGCTATTTAAGCACTAATACAGATTTTAAACATAATAAGACGTGGATATTACTACAAATGAACAATAGCTAGGGAAACAGAAGTACTCGCAGGAAACCTGCTTCGTCAACTACATATTTTACAGAATATGCTGGGAATGGATCCTAATCAAGCTCTGTAATTTTAATTTATTTCTTAGAAATATTTTTTTTGAAATGGATTAGTGGCGAGAATGAAGTACATGGTTGAATAAAATACTTATTTTGACGTAAACAATTCTATCTGAAAGTGAGATGTAGATTCCTGAAATTTGAAATTTATTTCTACTTTTTTACACTGTGACTAAAGTAAACATGTAACAAGAACAACCACTGCTTTCAGCAATGTTCTCATATAGTTTAAGGAAATTTCTCACGAGTGAACACAGATCACACATTCTTGTGAATTAAATTTATTTTCTGCACATAATTATGTGTTGTCCACAGATGGCAATATAGCGAGCATTAACATCTCCTGCTATATTTGTATAATTATTTAATCTGAGAGAATTAAGGCGATAAGGTCTTCTTTTCCATCCTACTAGATAGCACATACAAATATGACAAATAAAAACAGCGACAAAAATAGTACAAATTACATTAAAGTCCAGTAGAGGATCGACAGGATCAAAGTACATTATAGAGCACTTATTAAGCTTATTAATCGGCAATGGTATAAGCTAGAAAGCTAAAGCCTGTATATATATATATATATATATATATATATATATATATATATATATATATATATATATTGCCGCAGCTTGTTGCACCATTACAATCGCAGCATAGGCTTGTCCGTCTCTGCCATAATCTATTTAATTTTGGAAGAACAGAGAAGAGTTCCGAATCCCAGCACATACCTCCACAATTGCCACAAAACATGGAATGCCTTCTAGCATACACCAGGCCCATTAGATGACCGAATAACCAATAATCATAAGATGTGAGATCGGGTGATATTTCCGGCCAAGGAAAACAGGCCCATTTCTCTCAATCCATCGTCCAGGAAATTTCATGTTCAAATGTTTAGGATAGTCTGCAACGTACATACGGGCAGCAACACACAAATTCAGTCGTGTTTCCCCGAATTAAAACTCATGTCAGTACGTTCCCCATTAGAATTCCCGTAGTCTCTGTAACTAAGCCGTTTAGAAAATTAGTTAATATGACATTTTTTCCTGTTTTAAGGTGTATAACACGATGCACATGTTTAAGGTACACAATATCGGGACACTCTGTATTCAGTTTACAAAAATAAATATTTTAAGGATATCTAACTTTTTATTGTAAATAAAATACAGTAACATTTATTACAAGTTTATAATATTGTATTTGTGAGTTTTACATACACTCCTTTGCCTAGACGATAGGAGATGTATGCGAACATATTGGCTATGAAATACGCGATTCTTTACGGGCTTAGAGAATATGTTTCCAGATTTACTATAGTTCAAATAGTTGTTAGGTTAATATCAGTGATGTGTAAACTAGGTTAATACCAGTGATCGGTAAATTCCTGGGAACTTTGTCAACGACAGTATTCCCCAAAAATTTCTCACTCGTCAAAATGGAGAAGATTGTTAAAATTGAGTGGTACTCGTATTATTGAGATCACACACAAAAACTTGTGTTAACTACAGACTTCTTTCATATGTGAAATACAGGAAATCATTAAATAGACACAGAGATCTTGTCTTTCTTTGATAATTTATTATTCACATTTGACAACTTTACAAATATTTCTGAATATATATAGGTTATATCTATTATGTCCCACTATGTCCTATGATACTTCAAGATATAACTTTTGTTTCGAAACTTGAAATTCCTTTCTGTCCCACAGTCTGTTGTTAGATTTAATTATTAGATCTTGGTTTCTTTTCCCATTCTAATGTCTTATTGCAATTTTTATTCTGAACTTCAAGTTACCTTCCTCATGCTGCTGTTTACTATTTAGCCATACTTTCAGGTGTTAAGGTGGACTTTGATTTTATATTTATATATCCGTGCTGCTCTTTGGTACTAAGTTGGGTTCTGAATTTCTGCTTTTCCGTGTTACTCTGGCTTTAAGTTATATTCTGAATTTCTAGTTCTTTTCCCGTGTTAGTGTTAACTTATCTGTGATTTCTGTGCCGCTGTCTAATATTGTGTTTGATTTTGAATTTCTGAATACTTTTCCATACTGCTATCTGGTTTTGACATTATCTTACAAACTTCTGATTGTGTTCTCCACGCTAAGGTAAGATATTGGCACAGTTTAGTATATACAGTTGCGAAGCTCAATACATACTAAATATGCAAACATAGACAGTTGAAATATGCATCTATAGATAGTTGCTAGCCACCAGGATCGCTACTATCGCCTCATCACAGACTCTTTCCCTAGCAGACGATAAAATGTATTGTACTTTTGATATCGTGTTCTTTTGAAAACTTAACACCTTCCTTCCACTATTGAAATACGAAATACATAAGGTTTATATATTATTTTCATAAAGTATATATTACATTTTATAAACTCACCTTCCTGGATCTTTCGGAAGAAGGATAACTCTGACCTCTTTTTCTTTGAATGTATGGTGCTACACACGTCTCCTTGTCCAATAATATTATTCAAATTATTGTATTTTAGCCATTTACAGTTATTACAACCGATAACGAACATTTCATAGTTTACACAAATTTTCACAACAATGCGAAATACGGCATAACCAATGCCTTTTCGATCTAGACCAGGCCGTAATATATGTTCGGGTTTTCTATTTCAGTGTATGGAGCTCAGTGCAGAAATAATTACAAAACTGTTATTTTAATGTGAAGAGAATTTTACATGTTAACATAATCTTTCGCATCAACATTTTAAGTTTAGAATGGAAGCTATTTTGAGGTTTAATAAAAAAGAATTTGTATTGTGATTTAATATAGCACATCTACCTTCCTTAATAAAGACAGAAAATTTATCCTATGAAATTAGTGTACGTACGATTGTTACTTCGTCTCTTAGGTAGTAGATAAATACAATAATTCAGTACTCGATTGTATTAAAATATAGACAAATTGAATGTGCGGAGTATCATACATGACATTATGCTTAATTATAAAGTATAATTGCGAATTTAGGAATATAAGATATAGTAAACATAACCTATAATATTTCCATATGAATGGCAGGGCATTGGAGACCACTAAAATTAGACAGAAAGGGGCAACTGGGACAGTAAACATAACCTATAATTTCAACATATCTAAATATCCGTGCGGTGCAACTGAAAATTATTGAATCGTGCATAAATGAATGTACAAGAATTTCGCAATATTTAATCGAAATAAAGGCAGGTATTGCACATACGAACAACGTAATATTCACATCAAAAATAATATTTCATCTTAACTCGCAAGTGATTTATGTCTGAAGTGTCTCATAATCATTGTTTTAAATTTTATTAATGCAATTACACTACATTTTAGAGAAATATATGTTACTCTTTATGCATTCCAACTAATTAATATGGTTGAAACGCCGCCCTTCGTGATCAGGTTAAGCGAGTTACATGGTCTGCCTTACGGCCCGTATTAGATCACGATGGCAGTGACACAGTCTATTGTTCCTAGTACTCACAGCGCTCCAAGCGGCTAGCAACTATCGCGAGAAATGCAAAAAATCATCCCAAGCTTCGCAACTGTATATACTAAACTGTGATATTAGGTTGAATTGCGGTATTTTACTTTTTTCTTCCTTAATGCTACTTGACAGATTACTTGTGTGACAAATTGTTATGCTAATGGCTGGCATTAAGTTCGATTATTATCTTCTAGTTGCTTTTACAAGCTACTTTTGATACGCTTTCTCTAACTTCTGGTTGTTCTCTCCTGTGTTAACATCTGCTGTACGGTATGACACGGAACTTCTGGTTGTTTCCGCCGTGCTTCCCGTACCCAATGACACTCGCTCCGTGGTGCTTTGCGGACTGGCTCACATCCAGCACCATTCCGACGGCGCTGCGGATGGTGGAATCGTCGTCAAAGTACCATTTCTGGTTGTTGCCTCCATGCGGGTTATACGTGATTATTTTGCCACCGTTCTCCGAACCCGTGATGTCCAAAACAAGTCTGAAAGAAGCGATACTGTGATTGAATTTATAGTGATAGTTTGCATTTAACATTAGCCTATATCTATAATGTTTGTGGTTTTATAAATGAACTCAGATGCCTTTCTGTATTCCTTCTATTATCGATAGGCCTGCTTAATTAGATCGTCTCATAAGTAATGACGGTTTTTTAATTCATATATTTTTTAAGTTGGGAATCCAATTTAGAGGACGCTATGGTTATTACTGCGATTGTGAGCACGTGACAATCGTCAATTATTAATAAAAGACTATATAATGGTGGTGATAAAATTTGAGATTAGAGTATTTCTAAAGCACTACTGGGAACAAGATTATAAATCTGCTGCCTCGACTCGAAGACTGTGTGAAGTCGAGGGTGAAGGTGTCGTTAGTGAGCATGTAGCACAATGGAATATTGTGAATGCACAAATAAGTACTCGTAGGTTGTCAGAAGAACTTAGTGTTTCAAAGATATAATGCATCGCCACATTAAGACGCTTAGAAAGTCATGATGAAATTGTAGATATGTACCTCATGAATTGACACCTGAACGGGCTCAACGCAGAATGGATATCTGTCGTCAGTTTATCGCTAATCGCATGGATGATAAATTTATCAGAAAAATTGTCACATATGATGAAAAATGGATATATTATCGCAACCCTGACACCTGAAAACAGTGCCTTGATCTCCGTCAGGCTGCCAAAATCGTCGTTAAACAAAATCAGTACGGTCCCAAAGTAGTAGCTATTCCGAATCTCAGCGCTGAGCAATCAGATGGCATCACAGTGTTTGGAATTTCAACGATGACGTTATTGATGCTCCAGCGCTGAAGCAGAACTTCCATCAGCTTGCAGAGTTGGTGGCAGTGTCCATCAGTGAATCTGATTGGTTCTTGTATAGGGCGCGATTGTTAGACGAATGACATCGTGCACTGTTGTGTCATGGTAGTATGTTCTGCTGTGTTGTTTGTAATGAGCACAACGTAAAAAAATATGTTAATGGCTTATGAATGAACATGTTAACGGACCAGTTATTACTACTGTTTCGAAAAATAAATTGCTTGTACTCTCTTTGAGCGAGATGACAGCATGAAAATTTCGCAAAATCTTGCTAGCGTAGCGCATATAACTCGTACAGCCGCCATGATAGCAGTTTTGTTCCTATTTCGGTGCATCGTGACGTCATTGATGTTCACCTGTCCGCTGAGATTCGGAATACGCTGAATGTTATGTGTCTGGTGGCGTTTTGAAGCTGTGATTCACACGGAATTTGTTCCAAACGGGCGTGCAGTCGATGCGGATCTTTATTCTCAACAGCTAGAACGAGTTCCTGAAGCTTTGAGGTATCCTACATCAGGTAATCGAAATAAAATTCTCTTGCAACTGGACAATGCGAGACTCGATATCGCTCCAACAACCATGGAAATAATCCAGGAATTGACAGGAATAGAACTGCACCAATTGTCACCAATATTGTTCAATGTATTAATGGATGGAATTGCAAATGAAGTAACAGGAGACGGCAGAAAACCAGATTTGAAAAAATTCATATATGCGGATGACGTAATGATTTGGGACAGTTCACCGAACAACATAGAACAAAGATTGGAGTATTGGAAGACAGTAGCAGAAAAGTATGGCTTAAAGACTAACGTTGAAAAACAGTAGTTATGAAAATATCAAGAACGCACAGTGAAGACTGGAATATTAATAACAATTAAAGTTTTATCATAACCGTCAATGCTTATCCTTTTAACAAATTTATTGTTTTTACAATAACTTGTTCCATTTATTTGGTTTTTAACGTCTTCGGCTTAATTAAGCCATCTTCAGAAAAGTTTATGCCCATGTGCATGAGGTTGGTACATGTATATATAATACAAATAAATAAACCAATTAACATCTCTCTCTATGGAAGTAATTGAACAAATGACAAGATTAAAACATTACTGTGTTAAAACTGGCTATATGAGCCATATCAAGTTATTAAAATTATTATATACTAAATTAAATTTAAAAATTAAAACATATATGATACAATTGTAATTAAAACAGGTTGGTATCTGTGTTGAATTCCAGATCTGACAGAGACTTGGTGAAACAGCTGTGGGGGAAGAAAAGAAAATGTATCAGGTTATGATACCTATTATTCCAAATTATAATTTGGAATAATAGGTATCATAACCTGATACATTTTCTCTTTTCAAATTATAATTTGGAATAATAGGTATCATAACCTGATACATTTTCTCTTTTCAAATTATAATTTGTAATAATAGGTATCATAACCTGATACATTTTCTCTTTTCAAATTATAATTTGGAATAATAGGTATCATAACCTGATACATTTTCTCTTTTCAAATTATAATTTGGAATAATAGGTATCATAACCTGATACATTTTCTCTTTTCAAATTATAATTTGGAATAATAGGTATCATAACCTGATACATTTTCTTTTCTTATAATTTGGAATAATAGGTATCATAACCTGATACATTTTCTTTTCTTATAATTTGTAATAATAGGTATCATAACCTGATACATTTTCTTTTCTTATAATTTGTAATAATAGGTATCATAACCTGATACATTTTCTTTTCTTATAATTTGGAATAATAGGTATCATAACCTGATACATTTTCTTTTCTTATAATTTGGAATAATAGGTATCATAACCTGATACATTTTCTTTTCTTATAATTTGGAATAATAGGTATCATAACCTGATACATTTTCTTTTCTTATAATTTGGAATAATAGGTATTATAACCTGATACATTTTCTCTTCTCAAATTATAATTTGGAATAATAGGTATCATAACCTGATACATTTTCTTTTCTTATAATTTGGAATAATAGGTATCATAACCTGATACATTTTCTTTTCTTATAATTTGGAATAATAGGTATTATAACCTGATACATTTTCTCTTCTCAAATTATAATTTGGAATAATAGGTATCATAACCTGATACATTTTCTTTTCTTATAATTTGGAATAATAGGTATTATAACCTGATACATTTTCTCTTCTCAAATTATAATTTGGAATAATAGGTATCATAACCTGATACATTTTCTTTTCTTATAATTTGTAATAATAGGTATCATAACCTGATACATTTTCTTTTCTTATAATTTGTAATAATAGGTATCATAACCTGATACGTTTTCTTTTCTTATAATTTGTAATAATAGGTATCATAACCTGATACATTTTCTTTTCTTATAATTTGTAATAATAGGTATCATAACCTGATACATTTTCTTTTCTTATAATTTGTAATAATAGGTATCATAACCTGATACATTTTCTTTTCTTATAATTTGGAATAATAGGTACCATAACGTGATACATTTTCTCTTCTCAAATTATAATTTGGAATAATAGGTATCATAACCTGATACATTTTCTCTTTTCAAATTATAATTTGGAATAATAGGTATCATAACCTGATACATTTTCTCTTCTCAAATTATAATTTGGAATAATAGATATCATAACCTGATACATTTTCTCTTTTCAAATTATAATTTGTAATAATAGGTATCATAACCTGATACATTTTCTTTTCTTATAATTTGTAATAATAGGTATCATAACCTGATACATTTTCTTTTCTTATAATTTGTAATAATAGGTATCATAACCTGATACATTTTCTTTTCTTATAATTTGTAATAATAGGTATCATAACCTGATACATTTTGTATTCTTATAATTTGGAATAATAGGTATCATAACCTGATACATTTTCTCTTTTCAAATTATAATTTGGAATAATAGGTATCATAACCTGATACATTTTCTCTTTTCAAATTATAATTTGGAATAATAGGTATCATAACCTGATACATTTTCTTTTCTTATAATTTGGAATAATAGGTATCATAACCTGATACATTTTCTTTTCTTATAATTTGGAATAATAGGTGTCATAACCTGATACATTTTCTTTTCTTATAATTTGTAATAATAGGTATCATAACGTGATACATTTTCTCTTTTCAAATTATAATTTGGAATAATAGGTATCATAACCTGATACATTTTCTTTTCTTATAATTTGGAATAATAGGTATCATAACCTGATACATTTTGTATTCTTATAATTTGGAATAATAGGTATCATAACCTGATACATTTTCTCTTTTCAAATTATAATTTGGAATAATAGGTATCATAACCTGATACATTTTCTCTTTTCAAATTATAATTTGGAATAATAGGTATCATAACCTGATACATTTTCTTTTCTTATAATTTGGAATAATAGGTATCATAACCTGATACATTTTCTTTTCTTATAATTTGGAATAATAGGTGTCATAACCTGATACATTTTCTTTTCTTATAATTTGTAATAATAGGTATCATAACCTGATACATTTTCTTTTCTTATAATTTGTAATAATAGGTATCATAACCTGATACATTTTCTTTTCTTATAATTTGTAATAATAGGTATCATAACCTGATACATTTTCTTTTCTTATAATTTGTAATAATAGGTATCATAACCTGATACATTTTCTTTTCTTATAATTTGTAATAATAGGTATCATAACCTGATACATTTTCTCTTTTCAAATTATAATTTGGAATAATAGGTATCATAACCTGATACATTTTCTCTTTTCAAATTATAATTTGGAATAATAGGTATCATAACCTGATACATTTTCTTTTCTTATAATTTGGAATAATGGGTATCATAACCTGATACATTTTCTTTTCTTATAATTTGGAATAATAGGTGTCATAACCTGATACATTTTCTTTTCTTATAATTTGTAATAATAGGTATCATAACCTGATACATTTTCTTTTCTTATAATTTGTAATAATAGGTATCATAACCTGATACATTTTCTTTTCTTATAATTTGTAATAATAGGTATCATAACCTGATACATTTTCTTTTCTTATAATTTGTAATAATAGGTATCATAACCTGATACATTTTCTTTTCTTATAATTTGTAATAATAGGTATCATAACCTGATACATTTTCTTTTCTTATAATTTGTAATAATAGGTATCATAACCTGATACATTTTCTTTTCTTATAATTTGGAATAATAGGTATCATAACCTGATACATTTTCTCTTTTCAAATTATAATTTGGAATAATAGGTATCATAACCTGATACATTTTCTTTTCTTATAATTTGGAATAATAGGTATCATAACCTGATACATTTTCTTTTCTTATAATTTGGAATAATAGGTATCATAACCTGATACATTTTCTCTTTTCAAATTATAATTTGGAATAATAGGTATCATAACCTGATACATTTTCTTTTCTTATAATTTGGAATAATAGGTATCATAACCTGATACATTTTCTCTTTTCAAATTATAATTTGGAATAATAGGTATCATAACCTGATACATTTTCTTTTCTTATAATTTGTAATAATAGGTATCATAACCTGATACATTTTCTTTTCTTATAATTTGTAATAATAGGTATCATAACCTGATACATTTTCTTTTCTTATAATTTGTAATAATAGGTATCATAACCTGATACATTTTCTTTTCTTATAATTTGGAATAATAGGTATCATAACCTGATACATTTTCTTTTCTTATAATTTGTAATAATAGGTATCATAACCTGATACATTTTCTTTTCTTATAATTTGTAATAATAGGTATCATAACCTGATACATTTTCTTTTCTTATAATTTGGAATAATAGGTATCATAACCTGATACATTTTCTCTTTTCAAATTATAATTTGGAATAATAGGTATCATAACCTGATACATTTTCTTTTCTTATAATTTGGAATAATAGGTATCATAACCTGATACATTTTCTTTTCTTATAATTTGGAATAATAGGTATCATAACCTGATACATTTTCTTTTCTTATAATTTGGAATAATAGGTATCATAACCTGATACATTTTCTCTTTTCAAATTATAATTTGGAATAATAGGTATCATAACCTGATACATTTTCTTTTCTTATAATTTGGAATAATAGGTATCATAACCTGATACATTTTCTCTTTTCAAATTATAATTTGGAATAATAGGTATCATAACCTGATACATTTTCTTTTCTTATAATTTGGAATAATAGGTATCATAACCTGATACATTTTCTCTTTTCAAATTATAATTTGGAATAATAGGTATCATAACCTGATACATTTTCTTTTCTTATAATTTGTAATAATAGGTATCATAACCTGATACATTTTCTTTTCTTATAATTTGTAATAATAGGTATCATAACCTGATACATTTTCTTTTCTTATAATTTGTAATAATAGGTATCATAACCTGATACATTTTCTTTTCTTATAATTTGGAATAATAGGTACCATAACGTGATACATTTTCTCTTCTCAAATTATAATTTGGAATAATAGGTATCATAACCTGATACATTTTCTCTTTTCAAATTATAATTTGGAATAATAGGTATCATAACCTGATACATTTTCTCTTCTCAAATTATAATTTGGAATAATAGATATCATAACCTGATACATTTTCTCTTTTCAAATTATAATTTGGAATAATAGGTATCATAACCTGATACATTTTCTTTTCTTATAATTTGTAATAATAGGTATCATAACCTGATACATTTTCTTTTCTTATAATTTGTAATAATAGGTATCATAACCTGATACGTTTTCTTTTCTTATAATTTGTAATAATAGGTATCATAACCTGATACATTTTCTTTTCTTATAATTTGTAATAATAGGTATCATAACCTGATACATTTTCTTTTCTTATAATTTGTAATAATAGGTATCATAACCTGATACATTTTCTTTTCTTATAATTTGTAATAATAGGTATCATAACCTGATACATTTTCTTTTCTTATAATTTGTAATAATAGGTATCATAACCTGATACATTTTGTATTCTTATAATTTGGAATAATAGGTATCATAACCTGATACATTTTCTCTTTTCAAATTATAATTTGGAATAATAGGTATCATAACCTGATACATTTTCTCTTTTCAAATTATAATTTGGAATAATAGGTATCATAACCTGATACATTTTCTCTTTTCAAATTATAATTTGTAATAATAGGTATCATAACCTGATACATTTTCTTTTCTTATAATTTGGAATAATAGGTATCATAACCTGATACATTTTCTTTTCTTATAATTTGTAATAATAGGTATCATAACCTGATACATTTTCTTTTCTTATAATTTGGAATAATAGGTGTCATAACCTGATACATTTTCTTTTCTTATAATTTGTAATAATAGGTATCATAACCTGATACATTTTCTTTTCTTATAATTTGTAATAATAGGTATCATAACCTGATACATTTTCTTTTCTTATAATTTGGAATAATAGGTATCATAACCTGATACATTTTCTTTTCTTATAATTTGTAATAATAGGTATCATAACCTGATACATTTTCTTTTCTTATAATTTGGAATAATAGGTACCATAACGTGATACATTTTCTCTTCTCAAATTATAATTTGGAATAATAGGTATCATAACCTGATACATTTTCTCTTTTCAAATTATAATTTGGAATAATAGGTATCATAACCTGATACATTTTCTTTTCTTATAATTTGGAATAATAGGTACCATAACGTGATACATTTTCTCTTCTCAAATTATAATTTGGAATAATAGGTATCATAACCTGATACATTTTCTTTTCTTATAATTTGTAATAATAGGTATCATAACCTGATACATTTTCTTTTCTTATAATTTGGAATAATAGGTACCATAACGTGATACATTTTCTCTTCTCAAATTATAATTTGGAATAATAGGTATCATAACCTGATACATTTTCTCTTTTCAAATTATAATTTGGAATAATAGGTATCATAACCTGATACATTTTCTCTTCTCAAATTATAATTTGGAATAATAGATATCATAACCTGATACATTTTCTCTTCTCAAATTATAATTTGTAATAATAGGTATCATAACCTGATACATTTTCTCTTCTCAAATTATAATTTGGAATAATAGGTACCATAACGTGATACATTTTCTCTTCTCAAATTATAATTTGGAATAATAGGTATCATAACCTGATACATTTTCTTTTCTTCCCCCACAGCTGTTTCACCAAGTCTCTGTCAGATCTGAAATTCAACACAGATACCAACCTGTTTTAATTACAATTGTATCATATATGTTTTAATTGTTTTAATTTAATTTAGTATGTAGGTAATAATTTTAATAACTTTATATGGCTCATATAGCCAATTTTAACACAGTAATGTTTTAATCTTGCCATATGTTCAATTACTTCCATAGAGAGATGTTCATTGGTTTATTTATTTGTATTATATATACATGTACCTACCTCATGCACATGGGCATAAACTTTTCTGAAGATGGCTTAATTAAGCCGAAAACGTTAAAAATCAAATAAATGTAACAAGTTATTGTAAAACCCAATAATTTTGTTAAAAGGATAAGCATTGACGGTTATGATAAAACTTTAATTGTTATTGTATCATCTTATCGGCCCCATCATGCTTTTAAATTTGGAATATTAAGTTATCAGGCACAAATTTGAAAAAAAAATAGAGAAGTTTAACTATTTGGAAACAAAAATTATTCCAAACGGAAAAATACTGCATGAAATTAACAAAAGAATAAAGAAAAATTCAAATGTATACAGTTTGATGAAATATTTAATTTGGAATTGAGATGTACCAATAAAGAGCAAAATGGCAATATATAAAACATACTGCAAGGCAATTTTGGCACATGCTTCAGAAACCTGAACATACACCAAAAAGATCAGACCAGAATCCAAGCCTGAGATGAAAACCCTGAGAGGTATTGTACAGAAGACACAAAGAGACAGTATACGAAAGGACATAATCAGGGAAACTCTGAAGATTGAAAAATTAACAACACAATTATAAAATAAGAGATTACGATGGTTTGGGCACCTTAAGAGAATGGAAAGGAAAAGACTGCCAAAGAGAATACATTAAATTTATAAGTGAAGGAAGACGACCAATGGGAACGCCATGGGAAAGATGGATAGATCAAATTCAGAAGAACGTAAAAGAACGTGGGTACAAGTGAGATGAAATAAACAGAAAAAGAACTTGGGAAGACAGAGACGAATGGAGGCATATTTCTAATCGATCTTTCGAAAGGAGGACACGATAAGAGATGATGATGATGATGATGATGATGTAATACCCTGATCTTGCGCCTTCAGATTACCATCTGTTATGTAATTTTTAGGCAAGATTAGGTGTTTATTGCAATATTAAAAAGTAGAGAATTTAGTGTTCAATGAATGTTCTTCCTTTCTGTAAAAGCTAATAATCTTAACTTAAAAGATTTAGGGTGCTATTCATAGACATTTCGCTAGCCCGCGCTACGAGCGTGCTAAACTAGCCCCGGCTATCGACTGGTTACTTGTACAGGATTCATATCATATCATATCGCTAACACTGGTTTATGAATACGAAAGACGTTAGTTCGCTGATCATCCACCGGAAGCCCGCGCTAACAATGTCTATGAATACGGCCCATAATAACCAGTTCTACGTATTGCTACAAATTTAGTAAGCGGTTAGGGCGAACCGGTTCTCTTCAGCCATATTTCACATCCGGGAAAATACTCGAGACTGAGTGGGCCACTGAACCGTATAAAAAATTCTAGACTCCACTGGGTTTGAACCGTGGCTTTTTCAGTTCGTACTCTATCGCTCTACTGACAGTGCTAATCTGAATCTCATATAAAGTAACTCACTTCATTGGATCGAGTGACATGTGACAGCGGTGTTCGCGAAGATCTGGTGCCACTTACCCGCTGAGTTTACTGTAGATCATACAGTTCTTATACTCCCAAAGCTGATTGTCTCCGCCGTGGTACGGCCACATGATCACCTCCGCACCGCTTCTCTTGTCACTTTCTCTAACATCCAGAACTAGTCCATTGTGAATACTTTTTATTATGAACGCCATTTTGGAAAATCCTGTAGACATCATAGAAACATCACACTTAGATCTACAGGGTGTAAATAATGCGATGTATCAAACTTACAAATGTGATATAACAAAGTACACTGAACAAAAATACAAATTAAATTGTATTCTGTCTCGCTCTTTAATTTCAATGCAGTGAAATTAGGCCTATTACTTCTTTTTTTTTTAAATTTATTTGACAATTTTTGTACATTAGTACTATCAATTGTGCTTAAATAATTAACGTTACAATAATATGAGACTTGTAGGGAAAACACGGAAATTTTACTTGAAGCAAGTAGAGCGATCGGTTTGGAAGTAAATCCCGAAAAGACAAAGTATATGATTATGTCTCGTGACCAGAATATTGTACGAAATGGAAATATAAAAATTGGAGATTTATCCTTCGAAGAGGTGGAAAAATTCAAATATCTTGGAGCAACAGTAAGAAATATAAATGACACTCGGGAGGAAATTAAACGCAGAATAAATATGGGAAATGCGTGTTATTATTCGGTTGAGAAGCTCTTATCATCCAGTCTGCTGTCCAGAAATCTGAAAGTTAGAATTTATAAAACAGTTATATTACCGGTTCTTCTGTATGGTTGTGAAACTTGGACTCTCACTCTGAGAGAGGAACATAGGTTCAGGGTGTTTGAGAATAAGGTGCTAAGGAAAATATTTGGGGCTAAGCGGGATGAAGTTACAGGAGAATGGAGAAAGTTACACAACACAGAACTGCACGCATTGTATTCTTCACCTGACATAATTAGGAACATTAAATCCAGACGTTTGAGATGGGCAGGGCATGTAGCATGTATGGGCGAATCCAGAAATGCATATAGAGTGTTAGTTGGGAGACCGGAGGGAAAAAGACCTTTAGGGAGGCCGAGACGTAGATGGGAGGATAATATTAAAATGGATTTGAGGGAGGTGGGGTATTATGATAGAGACTGGATTAATCTTGCACAGGATAGGGACCGCTGGCGGGCTTATGTGAGGGCGGCAATGAACCTTCGGGTTCCTTAAAAGCCATTTGTAAGTAAGTAAGTATAATATGAGACTTGTGGAGAGGGTGACGTCCATAAACGTTCCTCAAAGTATCAACAAATCAGTGTGCCTTTTCCTCTTGAGGCGACGATCAGGCCGTGCAGGGGGCAGGTTCCGAGGAATCTGGTTGATTAAGTTGTTAGAATGTGTTGACAATGTTGCAAATAAGCGTGTGTAGGAAGAATGAATTACAGTGTCTATTTTGGCTAGGTCTAGATCTGAATGAAGTGTTTCATTTCTCATGTACCATGGTGCTCCAGTGATTATCCTTAGTGCCCGATTTTGGAATGTTTGAATACGCTTGATTTGGCTTATAGAAGCCGATCCCCATAATGAACATCCATAGAGCCAAATAGGTTTGAGAAGCATTACATATATTAACCTTTTGTTGGAAAGGGAAAGACTAGAGCTGGAAAGTATTGCTTTCCATCGATGAAGTCTGTATCTTAATCTCTGGAGGGTGTAAGTGAGATGTTTATTCCAGGTCAAGCGACTGTCTAGGATGAGTCCAAGATATCGTATTTCTTCATGCTGTGGTACTGGTGAACAGTTGAGGTATAATGGAAGTACTTTTTATTTTTTGAGGTATATGAATGTTACTGTAGATGACTTATTTGTGTTCATGACTGTTCTCCATTTTTTGATCCTATTACTTCTATCCTGTACAATTATTAGGTGGTATATAAAGCATCGTTAAGCTCTTCAGCCCAAGTATCCGTTTTGTTATTTCTTTAAAGTGCGTTTTGTACCGAATGTGCTGCCTGCTTAAGCCGTCTACATGCGTCACAATACGTATTTCTTTCTACCCAATAATTTCTAAATACCAGTATCATACGTCTGGTGCTGGTCTACCATACCTAATAGATCTACCTGAGCCGTCATGTCCTCTTTGTAGAACTGTGAGTCGTCTAGAATTACCATCACTGTTATTTACCAATCTTTGAACAAATTGCGAAGAACACCCAACATGGGAGATGACCGATTCGACGTCGCGTAAACAGTAGGGGCCTCCTGCTTTTCGAGATGGAGATGATAATTAAAGGGGAATTATTGTGAAGAGGGGAAAATGAGATCATTCGAGAAAAATACTCAAAACTTGGATTTGTCTATCACAAATACAACTCAACTTCCACCGGGTTTTGAACTCGGTCACGCCGTTGTATTAAGTCACCGTTCTGCTAACTGCGCTATCAAAGCGGTTCTTCTGATGGTCAGTAACCATAAGTCAGACTACGCGATTTATTGTATCTGTTTATATTCCATCTTAATTTTAATCTTTGGACAACGGCAAACGGCAGTAAGCTGACGAAGTAGAAAGTGTTATTGATTAGATGAACCTGTTTTGACAAAACAGCTCTCCTGTCTACAAATTAAATGAACATCATGAAATTCATGAACAGAATATTCACCAAATCGTGGCATACATTCGCCTTCTGGTATCAACTGTTTAATAATTAAAGGCTTTTGTTTCATGACCAGTCGCCTTTCTGAGATATAAAGCTAAGATCGTTATGGAACGCTTACCTCGCACACAGACGACACCACACAAATGAAGGATAGCTACTTCTTGGCGATAGATAGCGCTTATTCATATAAAGCAAATATTTTTTTCACATATTGACTTCCTGTTTATCTACTACCAAGCCTAGAAAGATCTGGATGTGACAGTATTTAACCAGTGGTGAGATGTTACATAAGATGTGCGAACAATTTATAGCAGGAAATTTTAGAGATAGCCGTAAATCGATCGGTCTTGTATAAATGGAAGTCTTATCATTACTTCATTCTCATTGTTTACAGAGTGTATCAAAATATATGTAACAACTTCGAGGAACCATTACTCACATCTAAAGGATGAAAACGCATTATTTCTTCCTTAGAGCTTTTTTCCTTCTTTGTATACTTGGTACGATGCACAAGTTAGTTTATTTTTGAGTGGAGTGCGATGGAGGACATCTTAAGCATTTATTATGAGATACTAACATTCAATCATCATTTGGGATAATTTGAGGTTTTCCCTTCAAGTTCAAGTGACATCTGTAGAGAACGAGCCCTAAAAGGGAAATAGTGCGCCCGACTGTTCTGGTATGAAGTTGTTGTGTATTTGCACGTGATGATTCTGGCGGCACATTACACAAAAAGTAATTACTTCAGCATCATAAAATGTAAAAGAAGTAGAAAAATAACGCTTAACAAGGAAATAATGTTTTTCCTGTCCTATAATCATACTCGTATAACATAATTCTATGCTCTAGATCAGCGGTCATCAGCACAGTGCACCCTCGGGCAAGCGTCTCTTACCCACAGATAAGAGACTGCACTATGGTGCACCCGTGGCTGCTGGCGGGTGTGCTCTCTCCCTCTTCCTGCTACACGACGGGGCATATTACGACGCACTGCTTACCCTATACCTATTTCAGCGAGTGCTGACGACCACTGCTCTAGATATAAGAAATATTTCCCCAAAGTCTTGACACATTTAGTTAGTACACCCTGTATAGTATGATGCTGCAAAGGAGTAGAATTCGGGATTTTTACGAAAATGCATACAGAAAAAAAAATGTTTCATTCTGTCTTCTGCTTCCTACTTACAATTTATTTTCAGCTATAGAAGATATTTTTTTTTTTTTATCTACGAATCAATTTATGTCAGAATGTAACACATGCGGACTTCTGGACGAGGTGATTCGGCCTTCATTCTCTGGGCCCATGGATTCATTTATTTATTGGGTTATTTTTACAACGCTGTATCAACAACTCAGGTTATTTAGCATCTGAATGAAATTAAGGTGATAATGCCGGTGAAATGAGTCCGGGGTCCAGCACCGAAAGTTACCCAGCATTTGCTCATATTGGGTTGAAGAAAACCCCGGAAAAAAACCTCAACCAGGTAATTTTCCCCGACCGGGATTCGAACCCGGGCCACCTGGATTCGCGGCCAAACGCGCTGACCGTTACTCCACAGGTGCGGACCGGCCCAAGGAACTTGGTTCCCTCTGCTAATGAAGTTTGCAATTATGACAGATCCATTCCTCTCTATCCATCGTCCTGGAAATTTCATGTCCAAATGTTTAGGATAATCTGCAGCGTGCATACGGGCAGCAGCACATAAATTCGGTCGTGTCTCATGTCAGTACGTTCCCCATTAGAATTCGCGTACTCTCTCTAACTATGCCGTTTAGGCAATTAGTTACTATGACATTTTTTCCTGCTTTGTGTATAACAGGCTGCACATATTTAAGGTACACAATATCGGGACACTCTGTATTCAGTTTAAAAAATAAATATTTTAAGAATATCCAACTTTTTATTGTAAATAAAATACAGTAACATTTATTACAAGTTTATACTATTGCATTTCTGAGTTTTACATACACTCCCTTGCCTAGACGATGGAGATGGATGTGAACATACTGGCTATGAAATAAGCAGAACTTTACGGGCTTTCAGAAGATGTTTCCAGAATTACTATACTTCAAATACAGTAGTTGTTAGGTTAATACCAGTGATGTGTAAATTAGGTTAATACCAGTGATCGGTAAACTCCTGGGAACTTTGTCATCGACAGTATTCCCCCAAAAATTCTCAGTCGTCAGACTGGAGAAGATTGTTAAAATTGAGTGGTGTTATTGAGATCATACACAAAAACTTGTGTTAACTAACGATTTCTTTCATATATGAAATCAGGAAAGCATTAAATAGACTCAGAGATCTTGTCTTTCTTTGATATTTTTTTATTACCCTTTGACAACTTTACAAACACTTATGAATATATATATATATATATATATATATATATATATATATATATATATATATATATATATGTGTGTGTGTGTGTGTGTGTGTGTGTGTGTGTGTGTGTGTGTATGAATTAATACTCATTCGTAAGTCACTGATTCGAATGGTATCGTGACTACAATTGAAATTTATATTGTGTCCTATTCTATTCATTAGGAATGAAAAAATGAAGAAGGGCATATCCATTATGCAAATAAACAATATAACTTGATTACAAATGACATTTAGAGAACCCATTGGTTCATTGTCCTTTCACATAAGCCCACCATCGGTCCTTATCCTAATCAAGATTAATCCAGTCCCTGGCATCATATCCCATCTCCCTCAAATACATCTACGTCTCGGCCTCCCCAAACGTCTTTTTCCCTCTGGTCTCCAAACTAACACTCCATATGTATTTCTGGATTCGCCCATACGTGCTTCATGCCCTGCCCATCTCAAACGTCTGTTACTTCTTGACGTTAGATTGATTTCAGGTCCTCTGATTGCTTTTGCCGTGCTGATGCCTATGGTTGGTGGGCTGGAGTCTAACTTTACAATTGCATTTCTCCACGATATTATTAATATGATGGGATTTTAAACTTCCTTTTTATCTGTGTTATTGTTTGATATTAAATTGAATTATGAACTTGCGATTGCTTTCTTCCAGACTGCGTATTGGTAGAACAGATTCTGGAGATGTGCTTATTTTCTTTGTACAAGTGACTTAAGTTGAATTTTAGTCTTCCTGTTGCTTTTCTGCTTGTTAAAAGTTTCAGGGTGGGTTTGATTTTGAATTATATGTTTGTGCTAATTCCTTATGTTAGGCTCAATAGTTTGAACTAGAAAAGTTCTCATGCTAATAATTTTGAAACTTGAGGATCTCTTTCGAAAGTGCGGTCCATTGTTATGTTTTATTCTAAACTTCTGGTTGCTTTTTAATGTTATTTCCTGATACTGAATTAAATTTTGAACGTAAGCAGTTTATTATCTCCTGAACCTGTGCTTCGAAGCAGAAGATTTTCTTCGTTATGCCCTCTGGTAGCTCTGATGCTAATTGTCTATTATAAGGCGGTAGTTTCCCATGTTATTTTCTGTTAGTTTGAATTTTGAAATTGTAAAATCTTACTGAGTTGTCTGATTTCAAAACTTGAGGTGATTTATTTCTCGTATCTATTCTTAGATTTGATTCTAATCTTCTGGTTGCTTATTTTGTGATTTTCTGATTTTATATTGGATTTTATACTTGTGGCATCATTTTTCTTTGATACTTCTAGATACGATTTTTTCGAAACTTGAGATTTCTTTTTGTCCTACAGTTTGTTGTTGTTTTTGTAATTCGTTGTTAACTCTCTAGCATCTATTAGTGCTTTATGGTTGTACTAACAGATGGAGTTACATGTCAACAATGTGACGCTGAAAGGTTACTGCCCAGCGACAGTCCTGATATATTGTATTTTATATTTTTGAAGATTGGCTAATTAATATTAACCCAGCACACTCACAATCATATAAATTTCCATACTCTAGGCACCCAGGAGATTTTTCTTCTTCAAGAAAAATTCACCGAGAACCAAGCCCAGGAATCGAACCCGAGACCTCCCGATAGGCGACAGTCTGTTGTTATTTTTAATTATTAGTTCTTGGTTTCTTTTCCCATTCTAATGTCTAACGTTATATTTAATTCTGAACTTTAAATTACCTATCTTGTGCTAATGTTTACTATTTTTAGCAATATTTTCAAGCGTTAACTTGGGCTTTGATTTTTTATTTAGCCTATATATGCCTGGTGCTCTATGATACTAACTTTGATTCTGAATTTCTTCTTTTCCGTGTTACTCTGTGACATTAAGTTATATTCTGAATTCTAGTGCTTTCCTCATTAGTGTTAGTATTTGCTGTTAACTTGGTTGTGATATCTGTGCCGCTATACGATATCCTGTATGACTTTGAGTTTCTGAGTACTTTTCCGAATGTTAAGATTACTTTACAATCTTCTGGTGGTTTTTTTGTACTAATGCTAGATATTTTACTTGTTTCTTTCTTAATGCTACTTGATAGGTTGCATACGTGACTCTAATTTTCATGCTACTGATTGACATTAAACTCGATTTACAAGCTACTTTTGATATGCTTTGTCTAACTTCTGGTTGTTCTATCCTCTGTTAACGTCTGCTGTACGGTATGACACGGAACTTCTGGTTGCTTCCGCCGTGCTTCCCGAACCCAATGACACTCGCTCCCTGGTGCTTTGCGGCCTTCTTCACATCCATCACCATTCCGGCGTCACTGCGGATCGTGAAGTCGTCGTCAAAGTACCATTTCTGGTTTTTGCCTCCATGCGGGTTAAATGTGATGATTTGGCCACCGTTCTTCGCACCCGTGATGTCCAAAACGAGCCTGAAAAAGCGACACAGTAATTGAATTTATACTGATATTTTGAGTTTAATATTTGCCTATATCAGTTGTTGCAAAAGCGTGGGTCGATCCCCTGTGGGGTCGTGTAAAGAGCTGAGATGATCGGGAGACGATTTACAAAATAAAACAAAAAAATCCCTTATTAGCATTTATTTATTTTGTATTTTAAAAGAGAAACATAAACAACGTTGAACATAATAATAAAAATATTTCAGTAGTTATAAAGTATAAGATAATGTAATGTGATAAGTGTGTATATTTCTCAGAAAGTAACTTCTCAAATCTGGACTCTGTATTCGATACATATACACAGTGACATAATTGACAAATTCAGGAATATTTATCGTTTTTATTTTGATTTTTGTTGGCAGTTATAGACAAGAAACTCATTTTGCACAGCTACGAAGTTACAAATACTGCCAAATAGTAAGAGCTTCTTTCGCGAGCTTCAGATATTACTATTATTATTATTATTATTATTATTATTATTATTATTATTATTATTATTATTATTGAAACTTGGACTCTCACTTTGAGAGAGGAACATAGGTTCAGGGTGTTTGAGAATAAGGTGCTTAGGAAAATATTTGGGCCTAAAAGGGATGAAGTTACAGGAGAATGGAGAAAGTTACACAACACAGAACAGCACGCATTGTATTCTTAACCTGACATAATGAGGAACATTAAATTTAGACGTATGGGATGGGCAGGGCATGTGGCACGTATGGGCGAATCCAGATATGCATATAGAGTGTTAGTTGGGAGGCCGGAGGGAAAAAGATCTTTGGGGAGGTCGAGATGTAGATGGGAAGATAATATTAAAATGGATCTAAGGGAGGTGGGATGTGATGATAGAGACTGGATTAATCTTGCTCAGGATAGGGAGCAATGGCGGGCTTATGTGAGGGCGGCAATGAACCTCCGGGTTCCTTAAAAGCCAGTAAGTAAGGAAGTAAGTATTATTATTATTATTATTATTATTATTATTATTATTATTATTATTTATTCTGGAGTTAATGAAGGAATAAAACTTCCAAACTCCATTCGAGTGTAACCTTGGCTCTTCCAGTCCGTAATGTGTCGCTCTACCAACAGTGCTAACCTGGCTCTCATATCACTAACAAATGTCTCACTTCACTTAGTCGAATGACTTGTGACAGCGGTGTTAGGGAGGACCTCGTGCTTCTTAGTTTACTGTGGATCAAATTGTTCTTGTAGTCTACTTAGTACTTACCCGTTGACTTTACTGTAGATCATGTTGTTCTTGTACTCCCAAAGCTGGTTGTCGCCGCCGTGGTACGGCCACATGATCACTTCCGCACCACTTCGCTTCTCACCTCGTCTAACATCCAGAACTAGTCCATTGTGAATACTTCTTATTATGAACGCCATGTTGGAAAATCCTGTAAACATCACACTTAAATGTACAGGGTGTAAATAATACAAGCTATCGGACTTAAAGGTGATATATGGGGTCAGGATTCGTGTGCGAATAAATATTTTTACTGGCTATTTGAAAGTCATGGAAAAACATTTTATTCATGTTTTGCACTTCTGTGATGACGAATATGCAATAATTAATCGTACGTAGTTTTTGTTTATTTCAGGCGTTCCTGCATGTAATAGATTATTGTGAATGTATCGTATCATATCTCAGGATTTTTTTACATGAACCCGAAATTTGCATATTTCATAAAAATAAGATTTTACATTGTTTGATTGTCAGCACATAGTATTTTTTGGTTGACTGTACTTAGTGGCTAGAAATTGCCATTTGTGAAAAAAAAAAAATCAAAATAACCACTCCCTGCTTTTGTTTCATTGAACTACTGCACAACAAGAAGCATTCCTAAATATCCCTACCTATCTGAAACATAATGCCCCCTACCCACCTTTTCACTAGCAGTGTCAAGTGCGTGATTTTGTTGTATTTTGTGTGAGTGCATTCGCTCGTGATGCCTCCTGCAACATTATTGAAAGTAATACAATAATTCCTATGCATATAGAGTGTTAGTTGGGAGGCCAGAGGGGAAAAGATCTTTGGGGAGGCCGAAACGTAGATGGGAAGATAATATTAAAATGGATTTGAGGGAAGTAGGATATAATGGTAATAATAATAATAATAATAATAATAATAATAATAATAATAATAATAATAATAATAATAATAATAATGATTTATTTTAGCTGGCAGAGTTAAGGCCGTAAGGCCTTCTCTTCCACTCAACCAGCAAAAAGTGTATATACATATGCATGAACTTACAAAGAATTCAACAATTTGATTTAGATGAGAGTTACATGTATACAAGAGTTATTTACGAATTAAACAACAAAATACTATGAACTATCAATTAAACACTGAAATAAACTGTGTAGCAGAATTAAACTAAAATACATAGAATGTTAATATATTTCAAATGATATTAGATAATAGAAAGAGATTATTATGAGACAATTTTGAAAATACAGCACAATCAGGATGATGTCTAAAGAAAAAAAGCAACAGTGTAGTCAGTGATAGTTAAAATCAGTATGATTGGAGTGAAATGCTAATAAGGTTATCTTTTAAGCTGTTCTTAAAGGTGTTTGTTGTCTTGCAGCCCCTGATACTTTGTGATAAGGAATTCCATTGACGCGAGGTGGATATTGTAAAAGATGAGGAATAACAAGATGTTCTATGAAGAGGTATATTTAGCGTGCCACAGGTAGAGACTGGATTAATCTTGCTCAGGATAGGGACCAATGGCGGGCTTATTTGAGGGCGGCAATGAACCTCCGGGTTCCTTAAAAGTAAGTAAGTAAGTAATACAATAATTCCTAACAGAACAGATTTTCCATACCAACTGGTGTTATCGGAATACCTTAGTTACAGCATTGTGTTCAAAGTAAAGGAGGTCTTTTGCCAAGAAAGTGAGGCTTGCTTGAGCCTGGATCTTACACTAAATTTTTATACAGTAATTTCGTGTGATGTTAAACGATCAATTTCAGCATTCAGAAATATATTTGTTTATAACAGACAAAGCATGATAACAGAGAACCTTGAAAAGTTGTTAGTTTTGTTTTGTAATCAGAAAAAAAAAGAAAGGTAAACAAAAAAATAAAATGCAGCCTTCATATTGAAACTTAATGTTAAATAAAAAACCAAAGGCCTACAGACTTAAATGGCATATCGTTCACTTTTGATTTCTAGAAAGATAGTAAATCCTACAAAAATAAATTAGGTATTTTTTGCACTTATTTGTTTTATTGTGGAAATTTTAGACTTTGTTTGTGGATATATAACAAAAATATAAATTAAGTTTTGTTCTGTCTCGCTTCTCAGTTTCATTGTAATAAAATATATTAGGAAGGATAAAGGTACCGTATTTTGGGGAGGCCGAGACGTATATGGGAGGATAATATTAAAATGGATTTGAGAGAGGTGGGATATGATGATAGAGACTGTATGTATGTGTATATTTATTCACACTGCAAATGGGTATATACCCGATGGCAGTGGTAACTAATCACACTCAATAATGACAATAATAAACGACTAATAAAAAAAATTAATAATAAATTGATAATAAATGCTAATAATAAAATCAATACTAATAATAATTAATAATAACAATAATAATAATTACTACTACTACTACTAATAATAATAATAGTAATAATAATAATAATAATAATAATAATAATAATAATAATAATAATAATGAGCGTCCTAAATTAAATGAAGCACGATCACTTAAAATGATATTTAAAGTAAATCTAATTTGTATTATAACCCTAAGTTCTAACTAAGACCTAATGTTCATAAGGGATTAATCTTGCACAGGATAGGGACCGATGGTAGGCTTATGTGAGGGCGGCAATGAACCTGCGGGTTCCTTAAAAGCCATTTGTAAGTAAGTAAAGGTACCGTATAAATATAATTATTGCGGTGCAAGAAGCATTCAGCTAAGGGCGTAGCTCAGGCGGTAGTGTGTTTGTCTACTGCTGCGCTGGGCCGTGGGTTCAATTCCCTCTTGGGCTGATCACCTGGTTGGGTTTTTTCGAGGTTTTACCAAACCGTAAGGCGAATGTCAGGTATTCTCATGTCGAATTCTTGGCCTCATCTCGGCTCCGCGTGAGTTCCGTCACGGTGCATGAACATAGAGTAGAGCATGAATTGAGTCTCAGGACTCCCCAGTAAACTCATGAATTGAGTCCCGGTTCAGAGCAGGTAGAATTTACAGGTAGATAAATTCAATGAAACTTTCCTTTTGAATTTTACACGCTTGAGAGTATTTTCACAACTGTTATTCGTAGTTTGGGCATAATCTAAGCTACATTAGCAATACTGATCAATTTATTTATTTACTAATTTATGGTGTTGCACGAATTTGGTTAACAATTTTGTTTAGCAAGTTTGATAGTTTCAAATGTATAATTTAAAATTGTCACAGCAGTTAAAATTCTTAGGAGGAATTTAAAAGAAACAGGCTCAATGAACTGAAACCTGCTTATTTCACTTCTACTTAATTGTCGTATTTTATTGTTTATAAAAACTCCTTTTGCGTGTATGGGTTCTTTCTGAAAGCTTTACTTCGAATCTTATTTTCCTCTGAACGTCTGTAAGTTTATCTAGGAAAGCAAGGATGATTGATGTGACGGTGCAAAACACGTGCTGTTCAGCTTAGAATGAAACGATTTACATGAGTTTGTTCTTGTGGCTGTAGAAGAGCACGTTATGCTCAAATCGCTGGGAGTAACTCTGAATTTTGTTAATTATAGATGTCTAAAAGATATTCACAAAAGCTCTAGGATCTTAAAAATCGCTGGGTTTTATTGACATCAAATCGTCCGTAAAGGTATCATCAACTTCAATTTGATTTAATGGTGACAGTCCGAAACAATAGTAACTAACAAACTGTCCTATTTTTGTGTTATTTACATAGCACGGCTCGGAAGTTGCTGACCTAAAAATAACAGGAAAATGACCTGTAAATTGGGTTTAAATTTCTGAAAATATGACATTAAAATTTAAAAAGTGACCAAGATATTAATATAATAATAATAATAATAATAATAATAATAATAATAATACATTTACTAATTTCAAAACCCTCCTGTCAAATATTCAGTATATTCAGTGTTGTACAGTCAGAGCACACAACATTGTGCAATTGACAAAGTCAGTAATAAAAATTAAACAACAGAACAAAATTGTATCAAAAACTCTCAACAACATTGACATTAAAAACTCATTAATTTCATAAAATTGTTTGTTAATTAACCAACCAGAGAAAAGTCTGTTAAAAGACTTCGTTTCCAGATTAAAAAGATATCTCGGAAATTTATTTGCAATTTTTAAAGACATAATAAAATAATTATTTATTGTTTTGGTTAGCTTACACTTAGGTATGTCAAAAAGGTCACGGTTTCTGGTGTTGTATATATGGATATCATTCCTATACATTTGTGAATTTTCTTTGACGAAATTTAGGGCTTGATAAATATACAGTGATGTTAATATTTTCATTTACTAATAACGGTCTGCAGTGTGCCTTCATTGATGAATTTGTTATAATTCTAATAGTTTTTTTTGTAACATAAATACCTTATTAGTATGAGTACTATTACCCCATAAAAGTAGTCCATAAGAAAGTATACTATGAAAATAAGAAAAATAGACGACTCTAATGTAATTCTTCGGAACAACATTTTCAAATTTCGCAGAAGAAATATTACTCTTGACAATTTTTTACAAATAAAATCAACATGTCCACACCTGTGGAGTAACGGTCAGCGCGTCTGGCCGCGAAACCAGGTGGCCCGGGTTCGAATCCCGGTCGGGGCAAGTTACCTGGTTGAGGTTTTTTCCGGGGTTTTCCCTCAACCCAATATGAGCAAATGCTGGATAACTTTCGGTGCTGGACCCCGGACTCATTTCACCGACATTATCACCTTCATCTCATTCAGACGCTAAATAACCTAGATGTTGATACAGCGTCGTAAAATAACCCAATAAAATATAAAAAATAAAAATCAACATGGTCTGCCCAGGTTAGTGTGCTGTCCACAGTAATACCAAGAAGTTTAAAATTATTATTTTCAATGACTGTACTGCTAATTACTGTTTAGACTGTGAGCTTTTCTAAAATATAATTTTTTCTAATGTATGATTTTTATTTTTAACATATCAATTTTCTATATTATTTTAACAATTACTTCGATTCACATTATTATAATTATTTGATTCTTAGAATTAATGTAACTAAATTTGCTTTCATGTTATTATTATTATTATTATTATTATTATTATTATTATTAATTGTATATTGTTCCTGTATTTCTGCCATTTTTATATTTGCTATTGTTTCAATACTGGTTGAGTGGAAGTGAAGGGTTTATGTCCTTACCTCTGCCGGTAGAAATAAATCTACTAAATAAAATAAATGGATAATAAATAAATAAATAAATAATTTTAAAAGGAACTGCAGGAAGTGTTGGTGAAACGAAGAGGGAAGACGTGAAAACTCCAAGAAAAGCCCTTGGCTTTGTCCGCCACAAAATAACTCCACTAGGCCTATCGCCAACTGATCTCCCGAAGTGGCTTTTATGATGGATAGTAACAACAAATTATATCACGAGATTCTGTCTGAATTTTGATCTCTGGACAACGCCAAACGTTGAACATGGAGTAAGCCGACGAAGTGAAAAGTGATATTGATAAAATGGGGCTCTATTTTGATGACACTTTTCGCCTCTCTATAAATTAAATATTACGAAATTCGTGTACAGAATATCCCCCGAACAGTGACATGCACTCGGTGCTTAATAATTCAAGTCCTGTTGGCTTTTGGTTCATGACCAGCCGCCTATCTCGGATATAAAGCTAAGATGTTAAGGCTCGCTTACCTCTCACGCAGACAAATGAAGGACAGATACTTTCTGGCGAGTAGACAGAGGTTGGTTCTTATAAAGCCGCTATTTCTCCACATAGCATAAGTTTCTTTTTATCTAATACAACTGATCTCCCGAAGTGGCTTTTATGATGGATAGTAACAACAAATCATACCACGAGATTCTGTCTGAATTTTGACCTCTGGACAACGCCAAACGTTGAACATGGAGTAAGCCGACGAAGTGAAAAGTGATATTGATAAAATAGGGCTCTATTTTGATGACACTTTTCGCCTCTCTATAAATTAAATATTACGAAATTCGTGTACAGAATATCCCCCGAACAGTGACATGCACTCGGTGCTTAATAATTCAAGTCCTGTTGGCTTTTGGTTCATGACCAGCCGCCTATCTTGGATATAAAGCTAAGATAGTTAAGGCTCACTTACCTCTCACACAGACAAATGAAGGACAGATACTTTCTGGCGAGTAGACAGAGGTTGGTTCTTATAAAGCCGCTATTTCTCCACATAGCATAAGTTTCTTTTTATCTAATACAACTGATCTCCCGAAGTGGCTTTTATGATGGATAGTAACAACAAATTATATCACGAGATTCTGTCTGAATTTTGATCTCTGGACAACGCCAAACGTTGAACATGGAGTAAGCCGACGAAGTGAAAAGTGATATTGATAAAATAGGGCTCTATTTTGATGACACTTTTCGCCTCTCTATACATTAAATATTACGAAATTCGTGTACAGAATATCCCCCGAACAGTGACATACACTCGGTGTTTAATAATTCAAGTCCTGTTGGCTTTTGGTTCATGACCAGCCGCCTATCTTGGATATAAAGCTAAAATAGTTAAGGCTCACTTACCTCTCACACAGACAAATGAAGGACAGATACTTTCTGGCGAGTAGACAGAGGTTGGTTCTTATAAAGCCGCTATTTCTCCACATAGCATAAGTTTCTTTTTATCTAATACGGAGTATTAACCAAGGCTAGGAAGATCTGAGGTAATACATGGGTGTGACAGATAGTATTTAATCAGTTGTTAAATGTTACTTAAGATGTACGAAAAATTTATAGGAGGAAATTTCGAAGACAGTCGTAAATCAATCCATCTTATGTAAACCTAAATCTTATCATATTTACGTTTCCATTGCACGAAGTGTATACCCATATAATGCGATACTAGAAACAATAGAATTCGGGATTTTCAGGAAAATGCTTTCCGAAAAAATGTTTCGTTCTGTCTTTTGTTTTCTACTTAATAGCAATATATCTTGACCTTTAGGAGAGACAGAAATAGACTATTTCAGTTTGCCAGAATTTCCTTGTGCTACACAAACACAACGTCTCTTCAGGCTCGTCCAAAAGTCCCAGTGTGTAATATTGGAAATCGAGGGGAAAAACAAGGAGAACGAGGACAATATAATGAGAAAGAGGAGAGTACAAGAGGAATACAAGGAGAGAGAGAGGGGAACAGAACGAGAACAAATGAAAGACAACCAGAATAAGAGGACCAGAAAGACAACAGGAAGAATACAAGGAGGACGAGGGGAATACAAGGAGAATCAGGTGGATGCAGGGAGAATATAAAGAGAGCAGAGGGAATACAAGGAGAACGTGTAAAAGATAAGAACAGTGATGTCAAAGAAAGCGCATTTTTCTGACCTTGACGTCGTGCGCGGGCAGCAAGCGCTAAGTATGGAAAGAGGAAGGGTTGTGTATATGAATAAGCAACCTGTTGGATTAAGAAAACAGTGGTGTACAAACTTCAGACAGAACGTGAAATTTTTATGTCGTTATTTTTATATGGCTCCTTTCTGTTTAATATTATCTATATTGTCTGTAAAACAAAAGTACTAACACTGATTTCTTAATATTGCACTTGTGTTTTAAATCTTAATAACATAATAGAGAGTTAAGTAATATTCACTTAAATTCCATGGTAGTATAATACTATACTGTATTAAGAGGATGAAACACATCATTCATAAAGAAAGTGATATTCCAAAGAAAGAGACTGAGTATGATATGATAAGTTGGAATTGATACTGCTGGTATCTTTAGCCTTACAAAAGTAATCAATAAACTAATCAAAACAATATTACAGTACAAAGCAAAGTTACCTAGGTACTGTATCTGTTTTAAGTGTAACTAGTATTACATAACAAAACTCTTATCGCATTATGCTTTTAAGGTGGTATTTGTGAGCAACTTCCTATCATCAGAATATTTAATTATTTTCTCGAAATCTGCTGAAGCTATAGAGCTGACATTTTTACAACACATGGGCACTTATTTTTGCTTATGATATAACAGTAGTTGCTTTGTTAATTCATTTCCTTACAAACAATTTCCATGCGAATATTTTCAAAATTTTCAATACACTACCTTCAGTAATACGTATATACCAGCAGTGTCAGAGTTGTAAGCTCCGAAACCGGTTGTGGAGCTAGAGACGTCCAGTCGGAGCGTGAACTTGCTTATGTCTGTGGAAGCACCGGAGCACGCAACGAGTTATAGTGGAGCGCTCCACTTCGTTTAGGCTGTGTCTGACAACGCTGGTATGTACGGTATATTAGATTTACGAAAACATTCTGTAAGGCTACTTAATAAATAGGCCTATACCTGAAAATTTCACTTTTCTATACGAAAAGTTGAGAAACTATTTCTTTTGAATAAAAAAATCGAACTTGTGAAAAATGAGCATTAAAATTAAAACTTACATTCTTACAATACACTTAAACTTCTCAGGCAAATCTAAAAATTAACATGGATACAGTAAGGTCCGGGGTTCGATCCCAGGTGGTGACAGGATTTTTTCTCGTTACCAAACTTTCAGAACGGCCCCGAGGTTCACTCAGCCTCCTATAAAATTGAGTACCGGGTCTTTCCCGGGGGTAAAAGGCGGTCAGAGCGTGGTGCCGACCACACCACCTCATTCTAGTGCCGAGGTCATGGAAAGCATAGGGCTCAACCTCCATGCCCCCCAAGTGCCTCCATGGCATGTTACGGGGATACCTTTACAGTTTTAATAAGTTCTCTTCCCTTTATCAATTGAATCAGTGCTGGCCATCCCTGAATATAGCTCGACCAAGCGGCATATAATACCTCTTTCGTCTGCTTCTTTCCTTTCCGCTGTAAAGCGCTCAGGCTCTCCTGAGCTCTAAAGCACGCGCTTGCTCCTGTGGGCATCAATTGACATGCCTGCATAAGGGGAACAAGAGAACAAAACGAGAACAAGCGGAAGACAACCGGAATAAGGAGAATAAGAGGAATAGAATGAAATCAAAAGAAATACAAGAATAACAAGAAGAACAGAACGAGAAGAAGGGGAAGACAACCATAATAGGGGAAATACAAGGGCAGCAAGAAAAATACAATGAGGGGAAGGGGGCAGAAAAATAACAATTGGCATACAATGAGAATTAGGTGAAGGCGAAGAGAAGAAGTATACAATGATGGTAAGGGTAATATAAGGAGAACAAGGGGAATACAAGAGGGGTTTCAATTTTTATGTGACTGCCAATTCTCAATACATCCAGCCCCCATACGTAATAAGAAGAACTTCGTTTCACATTGAATGTAATAAAAAAACTTCGACTTTGTTATATTAATCTACTATTGATTATCTTTTTAGGTCGTGTATTTAGTCTGAAACTGTATATCTTTTGCATTGATTATTCCTGAAACATCTCATTAATCTTTAACAGGATCCATTTTTCATTAAGATGCATTCTGCTACATAATTCATGTGAATTGTAACTGTGACCACTATTTTATATTATAACTTTACTATTGATAATTGGTTATAAATTATGTATTTTGATGCCAACTATAAACCTAATATACCTCAGGGTGATACAGGGTTTATTAAATTGGATAATAAAAAAAATAAAATAAAATACTTAGAGGAAAATAATAAATTACTTAGTTACTTACTTACTTACTGGCTTTTAAGGAACCCGGAGGTTCATTGCCGCCCTCACATAAGCCCGCCATTGGTCCCTATCCTGAGCAAGTTTAATCCATTCTCTATCATCGTATCCCACCTCCCTCAAATCCATTGTAATATTATCTTCCCATCTACGTCTCGGCCTCCCTAAAGGCCTTTTTCCTTCCGGCCTCCGAACTAACATTCTTTATGCATTTCTGGATTCGCCCATACGTGCTACTTGCCCTACCCATCTCAAACGTCTGGATTTAATGTTCCTAATTATGTCAGGTGAAGAATACAATGCGTGCACTTCAGTGTTGTGTAACTTTCTCCTTTCTCCTGTAACTTCATCCCTCTTAGCCCCAAATATTTTCCTAAGCACCTTATTCTCAAACATCCTTAATCTCTGTTCCTCTCTCAAAGTGAGAGGCCAAGTTTCACAACCATACAGAACAACCGGTAATATAACTGTTTTATAAATTCTAACTTTCAGATTTTTCGACAGCAGACTGGATGATAAAAGCTTCTCACCCGAATAATAACAGGCATTTCTCTATTTATTCTGTGTTTAATTTCCTCCCGAGTATCATTTATATTTGTTACTGTTGCTCCCAGATATTTGAACTTCTCCACCTCTTCAAAAGATAAATTTCCAATTTTTATATTTCCATTTCGTACAATATTCTCGTCACGAGACGTAATCATATACTTTGTCTTTTCGGGATTTACTTCCAAACCTATTTCCTTACTGGCTTCAAGTAAAACTCAGGCGTTTTCCCTAATCGTTTGTGGATTTTCTCCTAACATATTCACGTCATCCGCATAGACAAGAAGCTGAGGAAAATAATAACAGATACGAATAAAAAAGAGCTTGATAACAGAAGATTTTATTGCTCCATAAACATTTGTGTACAATTGACTACGGCTGAAGGACGGGTGCGACGCGGAACTTCTGGGCGTCGCTGGCTGTCTTGGTTGCAGCAACCAACGTACTGCCTGATGATGCATCGAGTACTGTGCCCAGGCCACACCTGATGGTGAAGTCTTGGTCGAAGAGCCATCTCTGGTTTTCCCCACCGGTAGGTATCCACAAGATGATATCCCCAGTACTGCCTCCGCCGCTGATGTCCATGAGGAACCTGCGAAAATGGAATTGTGAGAATTTGAGTATCTCAACAGAATCAGTGAACATCATACAATATAATTTATACTCAACTCCGTTGTTTTTTCGATTTACTTTATCGTTGTCATGTTCTTTAAAGACTCATGACTTATGGGGGTTTTTCAACACAGTGTACATTTATTTATTTATTTATATTTTTATTTATTTATTTATTCGAATGACAGGTACATAGATAACTTATCTTTGACCTAAACACAACCTCAAGATTAAAACAATTAACTTGATACAACTTAAAATTAAATCTGATGAAGGAACTAAACAAAAAACCTTAAAGAACTTAAAACTAAGAACTAAACAGAGGCATGAGGGTTCTCGCTTCCCAGTATCTAGCACATTCTGTCAGTGATTTTAGAGCTGGGCAGCGTTGGAGGTGATCTCTATTCATCGCTTCTTGAAGGTCACAAAGGGTACAGGTTGGATGTTGATAAATACCGAAACGGTGGAGATGCTGCGCCAAGCAGTCATGACCAATTGCAAGGCGGAAACGGGCGACTGCCAATCTTCTTGGTCTGTTAGGTATTGATAGAAGGTCCCTTCTCCAGTGTTTGCCATTTTTTTTCTGCAATCTCATGGGAGTGGATGTTGTGGGCAACTTCTTTGATGAATAATTTTATTGCTTGGAAGGGTGTTGGTTTAGGAGATGTTTGTAAAATTTTAGCACCTTTTTTTGCCAAGGCATCGGCCTGCTCATTGCCAAATAAGTTGCAGTGTCCGGGGATTTTGTGTTTTGCTTGTAATAGTTGTATGGCATTTTGACATTCTTGGATTGATGATGTCTCAGGGTCTGAGGAACCTACAGATTCTATGGCTGCTTTGGAGTCGCACAGGATGACGACAGTCTTGAATTTAGTTTGATGACATATCAGTTGAGTTAAGGCTAGCCTGATAGCTTCAATTTCACTGTCATAAGCTGACCTATGGGTGCCTACCGCTGTATAGAAAGCAAAGATATCACTGTATACACCGGCACCAACATTAATATCATCCTCCGTTTTGGATCCGTCTGTATAAACATGAAGCCAGTCAGTTTCTGGATAATTGAGGTTAATTGTTTCAAGAGTCAGGGATCTTAATATATCTACTGGTGTTTCTTTTTTACAAACAGCATCTTCCAAATCTATGGAGAATAAGATGTGGAATCCTCGGCCTCATTTCGCCAAATACCATCTCGCTATCACAAGTCTCATCGACGCTAAATAACCTCGTAGTTGTTACAGCGTCGTTAAATAACCAATTAAAAAAACATCACACAATAGAATTTATAGCCTACTCAACTCCATTTTTTCGATCTTCTTTATTGTTGTCATGTTCTTTAAATATTCATGACTTATGGGGTTTTTCAACACAGTGTATATCGACGGGCCATTTCAAAACTGAAACAACTCAAAATTTAAAGATTTGAGAAAACTCCATTTTAAAGCTCCACGTTGGTGTAAAAAATCTAATTACCATACTCTAATTTGAAACTTATAGTATAATCGTTAAGGAAATTTGGAGTAATTTCAGTGATCCTGGGATTTGTCACAGCAACATGAAGATTTAAAATGCAGGTTTATAAAAAATGTAAATTTTTAGTTGTTTCCCTTTTGAACATGCCCGTCGGATTCCGTTACTCCACACCAGGTGGCCCGGGTTCGAATCCCGGTCGGGGCAAGTTACCTGGTTGAGGTTTTTCCGGGGTTTTCCCTCAACCCAGTACGAGCAAATGCTAGGTAACTTTCGGTGCTGGACCCCGGACTTATTTCACAGGCATTATCACCTTCATTTCATTCAGACGCTAAATAACCTAGATGTTGATACAGCGTCGTAAAATAACCCAATAAAATAAAACAAAATTCTTGCAATGGAAGGGAATCACCTGCTACTGAAGTACTAAGCAATAGAATGTACACAAGTGTTTGGTCACCGATGCTGTGGAAACATGTTAGTTGTGCACAGAGTATAGCATAACAGCAAGCTGCAGGGTTAGTATACTCAGTTCATCATTAAAATAGAGAGTACCATTGGTAACCTTGTTGCGTTCTCAACGCGTTTCTTTTATGCTATTCAATTCTTTGGCAAGAACTTCAATGATCTCTCTGCAACTATTTAACTTCTCCAATCGTCAAATAAGACATTAATTAACGCAAGTTCTGAATTTGTCCCCACATTGTAGTGTAGTCAAGTGTGTATGCACCCTTTGAATGTGTTTACGAAGGTTTCCAACTTGTATTCAAGTTTCTTTGTACTCATGGAGTATGTCAACGAAGGTATCCAGTTGTAGTCATATGTGTATGCTCCTTTTGAGTGTTCATGATGTTGTCCAACTTGTACTCAAGTATGTACTACGCGACCAATGCGGGACACGTCGTGGCCTAATGAGGAACTCGTGCTCGCAGCATATGTTTACAGCTGGAGTGTCATCACATCCAATGCCTAGCGTTTCAATCTGGTCGCAATGCCGCGTGTAGGAAGACGTGTGTTTCGTAGCCAAGCGCGGAGCATTATTTATAATGCCATGAAGTTTTGTGATGAAGAAAAGACAACTGGTTTATTCCTACCTCTATCGAAGACAACAGAGCATGCTGCAGCTATTGTGAAGGTAAATAAGGAAACAATTAGTAGGATTAGAAAGGAAGGTAAAGAATGTGAGGACAAGGGTGTAGAAATATCGACACCAAACAAAGTTAGACGACCTCCTGCAAATGGATAAATGTATCATAAGAAGAGAAGTAAATAAATATTATAGGCCTAGTCTCTACAAAGAGCTTCCAACGTTAGGAAAGTTGCATAAATTTTGTAGGGGAGAGATAGGTTTTAAAGGATGCTTGGAAACTTTACGAAATCTCCTACTACCCATAGGGTTTGCAATAAAAAATGTAAAGATAAAAGGAAATACCTAATAGAACGCTCTGATATAGTAGCCTGTTATTTACCTGGACGAAATATGGTTCCATATCCATTACTAGACTTCGTTGAATTGCCACACGCAGCATGCAATCAGGTTGCCGATGTACGGTAGTATAGAAGAGGTGAGCGACCTCCCTGTCTCTTTGTATAAGCAGTTCATGTTAAGACTTGTGACCGGTCCAAATAGATGGAACAGCTACAGCTAATGTATACCTATGTAAGCACTTGTTTTTGCATTACTGTGATTGAATAGTCAAAGCTTAACATTTGTTCAGTGCAGACAAGAATAAATTCAATCAAACATACTACAATGAGAGTGTTGCTGTTCCAAACAATTGCTCCTGGAATATCCTTACCCCCGCAGCCAGTCTTGACCCGTTGGGAAACGTGGTTGGATGCTGTTAATTATTATGCAGAACATTACGGCAAAATAATGGAGGTAATTGATGCATTGGATAGCACAAACAGTTCCGCTGTTGCAGCTCTAAAATCATTGCCTTCTGAACAGCTATTGGAATATATTCTGTTCATTGATTCTAATTTAAAAATCGTGTCCAAAAGCATCACCCTGTTAGAATCGTCTAAACTACAACTCTCAGAAGTCCTTAATATAGTGTATAAAGTATCACAAACCGTTATCCAAAATAACAATTCACTAATTTCAGAAAAAGTGAAATGTAAGTTGAGAAACATTATTGCTAAAAATTCTGCCTATTCACAACTTCGTATTATAAATGATGTACTATCAGGTCACGACAAGACGTCTGAAGTTGGTGTACTAAAAAGTAGTGACTTTCCGTTCTTCAAATTTGCACGTATTACATCGTGTGATGTTGAACGTACATTTTCCCAATATAAAAACTGTTTAAGTGGCCATCGGAGGAGGTTCACTTTGCAGTCGCTCAAAATGTATGTAACTCTTCACTGCAGTGCACATATTCAAGGATGATGTGAGTATCTTACATTAAATTTTAAGAGTTAATATATCTCACTATAAAATAATTGTGTATTTGCATGTTTAGACATTTCCTACTTCAATGATCATTCATTATATTTCTTGAATGCAGGGTGCAGGTTTTATTGTAACCGCAGTATACTGCTCAGTGTTTACATCAGAGGCATACTCCATCCGTTGCACGTCCCCTTCTCATACAATCTATACTGCGTGCGCAGTAAACCTTATGATTCTCGTGGCAATTCCACGAAGTCTACCCATTACACTGTCCACAAATTTTGGCAAGACGTAAATGTGTCAGTAGTTTATACAAATGGCAGTGCTGGTCAACGACTTATAGTAGCCTATGCTGGTGGTGGTGATGGTTTTATACCTGGTGCTTTCCTCATATATGATGGCCACTTTAAAATGCTA
The DNA here is from genome assembly GCF_040183065.1 of Periplaneta americana. Taxonomy (NCBI): domain Eukaryota; kingdom Metazoa; phylum Arthropoda; class Insecta; order Blattodea; family Blattidae; genus Periplaneta; species Periplaneta americana. The sequence goes on from NC_091121.1 coordinate 12,695,496, forward strand.
AGGTAAGAAATGTACTGTATATCAAATGCAATATTATATAAAATACAGTACCTACTTTAGTTTACGTTACTTTCGATTCATTTTCCCTCCTTTACGAACACCGATGTTGCGGTGTGTTTTCTGAGTAGATTCCTATGTGGGTAAGCATATTATAAAATAAAACTAAACAATAAAATTAACTATATATATACGAACACATAACATATAAAGCGTGTTAATAATAATGAAACAAGAGTGCAGTTCAGCATGTGCTTCATTTTGCATTTGATGCGAACTTTACAACACGGCCTGTGTTGTGAAGCGAATCGCAGCGCCACCAAACAAAACGGTTCCTGCCTTGGTCGTGTAGTATGTGCGCATTCTGTGAGTGTATGTTCGAATATAAACAATGTGTAATAAAGTGTGTATGTATTCGTTGAATCTGTTTACGATGGTGCCTTCTTGTAGTCAGAAGTTTATGTGCACACTATAAGTGTGTTTACTGAGGTGTTCAATTTGTGCTTGTGTTTGCATCCTTTGATTGTGTTGACGAAGGTATCCAGCTTGTACTCAACCGTTTTTGGACCTTTTGAGTATGTTAAGTAAGGTAACCAGCTTGTACTGCGTGTATACATTCTTTGGATATGTTTACAATGATATCCGACTTGCATTCAAGTGTGTATGAACCCTTTGAATGTGATTACGATGACGTCTAACTTCTATTCAAGTGTGTTTGCACACTTTGAATTGCCCAACTTGTACTCAAGTGTTTGTGTACACTTTTAACGGATTTACGATACTGTCCAGATTCTACTCAAATAAGAATACTCTTTTTTCTGTGTGATAAGGATAGCGGCAGCTTGTGCTCAAGTGGGTATACACCGTTTGACTGTATTTAAATTGGTGTGTTGTATTCAGAATTGTAGGCGTATTTACAATAGTGATTTGTTTGTGCTTACATTGATGTGTGACGATGGATGTATACTTACTTGTTGTCCCTGTTGACGAGATTGCCTTGTATGTACTCCCACTGCTGGCTGAGGCTTCCGCTAACTGGGCGCAGGGCTACGCGCGCCCCCTGTCCTTGATCGCCTTCTTTAATGTCTACGAATAGGCCAGTGGACACACTTTGCAAGTAGAAGGCCATCTCTTTCAACCTGAAAACATCACGATTAGACAAATGTCTCAAAATTTATACAGAATGTTGAAAAAGTATGGAATATTACCTAATCACAACTTCTTAAATTTTAATTTAAAAAAAATATACAAAAAATTGTTGGAGATAAACCATACAATATGATACCAATGTTCGAAAAAAAAGTTAGCATACAGGGTGTGACAATAAACTTTATTTTTTAAATGGCATCCTATAAGTAACCCATATTACCAAAAAAGTGCTTTCCATACTACATTCCTTAAACAGCATTCGAAAATTCCTTCCGCTATCATTCAAGAAAATACTAGTGGAAACACTAGTAATGCCCCACTACGATTATTGTGATTTTCTACTGACTGACCTCAGTGTCAACCAGTCGCAAAAATTGCAACGTGTTCATAATTCTTGTGTTCGCTTCGTCTGCGATGTCCGTCGCGCTGACCACATTACCCCAACCTTCCAAACTCTAAACTGGCTACGGCTTAACGAACATAGAAATTTTCATTCTCTTGTTCTCCTTTTACAAGTCCTTCACACCTCTACACCTGCCTACCTTGCCTCCCGTTTCAGTTACCTGTCATCATATCATAATCTCTTCACACGCACGGAAAATATCCGCATACTAGCCATACCAACACATAAGACATCATCGTATTCATCATCATACACAATCTCGCTCTCGCGCTTGTGGAATACCCTACCCAGTGACATCAGAGACTGTCGGAATTTAGTAGCGTTCAAAAGCAAGCTTATTAAGCATTTTCTTACTGCGTAGAGTAGGTTTAATTTGTACTTAATCAATAAAAGAAATGCTTCTCTCTTCTCAACTTTTACAATAAACTGTCTAGCTTTTATTAATCAGTTAATCTTTTAGTACTTTGATTTTTATTGTATCTGTAAATTTTAATATTAATTGTAATTATAATTGTAATTGTATTCTTAATATTGTAGTTGCAATCCTCTGGTAGAGGGGAAGAGAAGGCTGATGGCCTTATCTCTACCAGGTTAAATAAATAAATATGTAAATACATATTATTAAAATTTACATATTCGGAATCTCTATTACATTTTACGTATAAATGTGGAGAAAATTTACTCATTCACCCGTTTCATGTCGTTTAACTATTTATGAAATTTGTTTCGTGGACTTCAAACTTGAGAGAAATAAATACGTATGTAAAATCATGTTGAGAAGGCCATAAAACTAAACAAAACACTAGTTCAATGGTAGTTTCTGCCACTTATTAGTTAGAGAATTGCCTGAAAAAATGTCTCGCCAATTGGCTATAATTCCACCAACTTCCTCGACGAAACCTTGTCAGAACTGCTAACAAGTAAATTTAGTGACAAAATAATATAGATTATGTTCTTAAAAACGTACATGATTTATTAAAAGTATTGAAATATTAAGTGCAAAACTCACACATTCGAAAGTGCCATAAATTACGAAATCATTAAAATCGTCTGTCTTTGGTTGGACTCGGAAAACAAACCTACGATGTCGTGAATGTACAGACAAGTAGAGATGGCCGATATTTCACAAACCGATATTTTGTCACAGGTATTTTTTGTTACAGATAAACCTGTGACTGATGACGCGAAATATCTGTGACAAAATATCGCTATCGAAATCTGCTCCGCATTCAGTACTCTGTGACTGATATTTTCTCCTCTACGTCGTAGGTTTGCGCGTGCGCATGATACAATAACAGCAATCGGGCGGTAGTTTCTCCATCTTATTATAAATGATGCAGTTATTACACGATTTAAATAATAACACCATTGGATACCAGTACTTAATCTTGTGTAAAATCCTGTCTGAACAACTGTTTTGTTTTGTAATTATTTTCCAATGTTTTTCCGAATACTTATGTTTCATTAATTTCTATTCTATGACTCAATATTATAATGTTAATGCACGACTTAAAATAATTTATCCATTATATTATATACAATAAAAAGATCAATTTTTAAAACGATTAGGATAATCATATAACCTCAATTTCTCCATAGCCAACTACATTTAAAAATGATCAACTGGTTCAATATCTATACTATAACCTCTTTAACTTTTGACGTGTTACTGTTCAGTTAGGTACCGGTAAGTATTCATTTGTTAATGGTACATGTACATAATTTCTTTGTTGAATTTTCCCATATAAATCACTGATGAGTGGTGTGTATAGAGAAATAGTGTTCATATTTCACTGCTCTTCAATATTTCCTGCTAATTTTGATCGGTGTGACAAAATATCGGTATAATTCATGCATAGTGTGCTTAGGTATCGATATAAAATATCGGTGTGACAAAATCACCGATTAAATTCAGAGATATTTAATTGTCACAGCCACAGTTGTCACAGATACTTGAAAATATCGTTTAAGCTCATCTCTACAGACAATTGCTCAAAGCTCGCATTCAGAATAGAATAATAATAATCCGTGGCGCTACAGCCCGTGAAGGGCCTAGACCGACCAGCCGGCTGCTGGCCTCACGCTCACATGCCGAAGCAGAGGTGGGCGATCATCCAACCAGAATGGACGTATCGTGTGGTTAGCACGATGATCCCCCCAGCCGTTATAGCTGGTATTCGCAACCGGATTTCGCTACCTATCGTAGCTCCTCAAGTGCATCACGATGCTGGGTGGACACCGGTCCCATACGCTGGCCGAAATTTCATGAGAAAATTTCTTCCCCCAGAGGAATCGAACCAGCGCGCATTCCGTAACGCGAGTCCTAGGCGGGATGCCTTAGACCGCGACGCCACGGCGCGGGACTTCAGAATAGAATATGGGTAGAAATGTACAGAACAGAGCAGAAATGTCATCATAGGCTTTCAAATAGCGCACAAACACACAAAGACGTCAGTTAAATGCCTAATCAGAAATGTTTCAGTAAGATTTATTGTTGTAAGCGATAAGCGAAGTAACTAATGGGTATAAAACAAGAGGGGAAAGAGACGTTTTTAACAAGCAGAGCCTTTCTTGAGCGTAGAACAGGTAATAGATATATGATGGAATAAAACCAGAGGAAACTGGTGTGCTCTTCCAAACTTGATCAAAACGCTCTTCTTGTCCTTCACAAATTAAACCTCTAACCGTAGTCTCTGTGTTAAAAGATTCGTAGATAGTACTTGCCTTATAGAGTCTCTCCCTGAATACACTCTCCGCAGTACTGTCGCTATGAGACGGGTATCTGTTATACTCTTGTCCTATCTAATCAATAACATAGGACTTTTAATATCTTCGCTATGACGACATATATTGTTAGCATTAAATTAGTTCTGGGAAATCCACAACGCCAGTTCTTTTCATTGAATATTGATTGCTCGTTTACCGACGATTGTATTTAAATGGGAAAGTTTATCTAGTACCGTCATGCTCTGCCTTTGTTACTGAGACTCACACCGTGAGCCAGCCAATGAGAAAGAGATACGTGAATAAACTCACACAAAGGTGTGAGGTTTAGATAGTACTTTCCAACACATCTTTGTTACTGACGTATCCAAATAGGAGTCACAAAGGAGACAATTTCTTTTAATTTGTACGCAATTCAGTGCGTTCGAATGATATTACTGTATTAGTTTATTTTCTTGAATTGTTTTTTCAAGACATGCATAATGGAAATCATTAGTATTAACACAGATAAGATTAACTATCATTTTCTGGATTACACAAAAAAAAAAAAAAACCTTGCCCCTCATTTTTCCCAGTCCAAAATTTCAAATGCTCTTTTTTTTACCGAATGTTTCTTCTCTTGGATCCATTTCTCCTCAGCCAATTTTCCAAAACCACATTTTCCCGAAACATTATTTTCCAATTAAATTCCCACAATGAAGCGTGTGAAATGGACCGGCAGAATAAGAAAAGAAACTGAGTTGGAAAGAGTGGGTGAAGAAAGAATTATGCTGCAAGTGATCAGGAAGAGAAAAAGGAATCACTGGCTGAGAAGAAACTGCCTACTGAAGGATGCACTGGAAGGAATGGTAAACGGAGGAAACGTTCGGCGCAGAAGAAATCAGATGATGGACGGCATTATGGATCATATGCGGGGGCTATAGGCATCCAACAAACAAAACTCAGTGCGCAGAAACCAGCGGGAGTGAACTGTCTCGCGCAGATGACGTATGCTCCCTTTCCCAGCATGCTCCCCGTCTCCAATCACACCATCGACACTATGCGCATGCGCACGTATTATCTTCTTGTGCTGAACTGAACACGTGTTATTGTTTGAGAGTCAGGGAGTCGCATAGTGTTTTATTTTAAATATTAATTTAATTTAATTTAAATATTTAAACTTTAAATATGAGGACAGTTCCAGTGGAAATAGATACCGATTGTGATTTAGAAAGAGATGATGTTGACATCTTGTAATGTTATATTCACTTAATTGGTTATTGTTACAGCTGCTCTTTGAGTACACATGTCCGCAACGGTAGCCGTTATAGCTATACCAATAGCCAGGGTTGCCATACGTACGACTATAGTCGTACGCATACGACTATTTTGACTAATTGTACGAGGTACGACCGCACTCTAAGTCGTACGCAATTTTGTACGACTATTTCACTGAAGGGAAAAAATAATTGGGAACTTATAATGTTAGTTTATAATTAAAATAAAATTGATGGTTAATTCGTCTCTTTTAGACAAGTTATCTTCATTTAATATGTCCTGGACTAATATGAAAGAAACATGCTTTTAAGAGGGGGGGGGGGGAAACTTTGAAAATCGATCTGGTAACTATCCTTGCCAAGAAAGTCATAATTTGTCATCTTGAGCTCTAGGTTTCACGTATACGGCACAGTTATATCAAAGTAATACGAATTTAATGTTATTAACTTCCTTGTTTGTTCGATAAAGGAAATCTTTTATCCATTAAATAGTACCGCAGTAGCATTAAGAAGTCTAAATGCGCCGACATTATAGAGGTGTCGGATTTGAGTCGACTGTAGATGAATTAATTTTATACACTTTTCAGGCGCTGATTGATACTAAAATAGGCCTATCTGCAGCCGCGCTGGCCAAAGATCAAATTTATGCTGATTTTAAATATAACAAAATTGTTTCTAACCAAGCACGCTTACTGCGATGATAGTGTTGATGATGAAGAAATGGGTGGTGATTTGTTTCAATGATGAATTCATTGTGGATGTGAACAATAATTAGTAACATTTTTAATTGGAACTAAAATTTACTGGTAGACACATATTATACAGTATATATATATATATATATATATATATATATATATATATATATATATATATATATATATAGTCGGCGTCGGTAGCTAGTCGGTATAGCGCTGGCCTTCTGTGCTCGAGGTTGCAGGTTCGATCCCGGCCCAGGTCGATGGAATTTAAGTGTGTTTAAATGCGACAGGCTCATGTCAGTAGATATACTGGCATGTGAAAGAACTCCTGCGGGACAAAATTCCGGCACACCGACGACGCTGATATAACCTCTACAGTTGCGAGCGTCGTTAAATAAACCATAATTTAATTCATATTTATTTATTTTGCGATTCTTTATCAATTGCGTAATGAGATAAAGGTGATAATGCCAGCGCCGAAATTTACCCATAATTTGCTCTTAATGGGTTGAGAGAAAACCCGTAAAGAATCTCAACTAGATAACTCGTCTCGCCCAAGATTTGAACCCCGGCCCGCTAGTTTTACAGTCAGACATGCTAACCATTACTATACAGCGGTGGACTAGAAATATATTAGGAAGTTGCGAACTGTACGACAGTTTTATGCTGAAGTACGACAATTTTCATAAGTTGGTACGACGGTTTCGATTCCTTTATCTGGCAACCCTGCCAATAGCCGCGTATTAAAGAAATGTAACCCAATTCAAGTACTTAGGAATCACTCTCCAAACGCATGGGGATACGTATACACAACATGTAAATGAAAGAACCATACATGCTATAAAAGCAATGTATGAAGTACAGCATGTAAGCAAATTATCGCTAGAGACAGCCATGACATTATTCAAAGTCAAAATCAGCCCTATATTGCAATATGGTCTGAACATCATATGGGAGAACCTTACAAAGAGCAATTTAAAACGCATAGAACGAGTGAAGGCAACATTTATTAAAAGAGCCCTATCCATATCAAAATATGCTCCATCACGACTATGCTACGAAATGTCAAGGGAACCCTTCTATATCGAAGATTTGAGACACCAACTACTGCTCCCGTCCACTGCCCAGTACGAGAATCTCCTACAGGAACTCCGAACGAAGAGGTCACAAATATGGAGCGACTTCTATACAACAGAGGCCATGCTGTCCGACGAGTGGAAGAGACCGTACTACGAACTCAGACACACCATCACACGCTTCGCAGTGCATGGTTTTCATTTCAAGATCTGCAAAACGACAGGCTACCATGAGCCCAGTGTGTAAATTGTGCGAAGGTGCCTGTGAAAGATACCACGCCCTCTCATGCAGACTAAGAATCGAATCACTAACGAGTTTCTGTAGTGAATAAGCATCCATGGAACGAACACACAAAATATGCATATTTTGCGCTTTTCTACCTATTATTATTAAAGAATCCGCCTACTGCAGGGGGGTAAGAGGGGTATAGCATGCGCGGCGTGAGGAGTCTGAGAGGAGTTTTGTTTGTAGGATACCTATAAGAGGAAGACAGAAAATAGAAAAGTTTTGAGAATGTTGGGTTTGCATTGAAAGACCTGTCATTGGGCAGAATACTGTCATTCATAGTGTTCTGCTTAAGGACGTATATGTTTTGAGAAAACCTCAAAATTGATTTTTGCAGCACTACAATACAATTCGTATTGTCTCTTTATATTTCGTACATAATAGAAAGTAAAGAATGCGCCGGTTACTAGCACATTTACTTGTAATACACTTCTCTATTTGTTTTGTGGAACGCCTCCACGCCTATGCATCAAATGACAGAGCAGAGCTTAACGCGATAAACGCATTGCATCTCCTTGAAAGTACCAAGAATGATATATTGGTTTTTGCCCTCCTATTCACGACTTATCAATAAAATTTATTTAATACGCACCCTGAAGAGTTAGATAGTACTGTTTGTAGAATGTACACGCCTTCCGTGTCAACGACATTTTGCGCAATAATCCCAAAGTCAAGTTCATCACAACCGAATCATGATGCATGATCGTAGTATTTGGGCATTTCCGACACTTTTCAAGAATAAAAACTGATGTGAAAATATGTAGCAATAATGAATTACAAATTCTACATATAATAATGGAGCATCAGCAGATGATAAATTATGGTACTCCATATTGTTGAAAGGTGATCTGAAACCCAACGTCTTCCAGTTGCTTGATTTGAAGAAAAGTCTGTTGCATGTGGTTGATATTGGTTTCACCAAAGGAAAAGGGCCCAAAAATCTGGTTACGCGTTAGGCCGATCTTATAAGAATCTCAATTCTGTTCGTGTGGATTTTCAGAGGCCCAAAATGCGGCAATTGTGCTGATTTATACAACAACTGATACGAAATGTTGCTTTTTCCGAGAAGAGAATCTTACCTAGAAATCCTGGTTCATCGTCAATTATTCTTTGTTGCATTTTAGCAGCGAATTTAACCCTATGCTCTTTCTCTACTATCCTGTCTGTTTTTTCAATGCAGTTATTTCAGCATATAAATTTAACAACAATGTCATATTATGAAAACTACTGTGATACAAAATACAATCACATGAACGCAATCTTCGTGAGTTAATGACTTAACAAGAGAAATAATAAATTTAACAACAATGACTTTATTATGACAATAATGATACGAATTCAGTGGTGTTGTAATTCCGCAAGAACAATGTTGTAAATACCTAGGAGTGTATTTAAATTCCAAACTTTCTTGGGGAGAGCATGTTGATAATGTTACGGGTAAAGCATGGAGGGCACTTCACTTTATTATGAGAATCTTGAGAAAGGCTAGCCCCAAATCGAGGGAAATAGCATATCTAACGTTAGTGCGAACGTTAATGGAATACGGAACTACATGTTGGGGTCCCTATAGAATATATCAGATAAACTCCTTAGAAAGAATCCAGTATAGGGCAGCTAAATTTGTTAAGGGTAAAAGAGAAGATGGGAACGATCTGATAAAAGAACTTAAATGGGAAACTTTGGAAAACAGACGTAGGAAAACTAGAATAACATCACTGTATAGAGCACATCTAGGTCAGAAAGCATGGGTAGACATAACGGCTCGGTTAGAAAAGCCAACGTACTGTGGTAGGAACGATCATGATTTTAAAATCAAATGTAGGAAACAGAAAACGGATGTAGGTAAATTCTCATTTTTAAATAGAACTATAAATGATTGGAATGACCTACCTGCAGCGGTCTTTGAGGGCTGTCCTTCCTTAAGGAGATTCAAGAATAACTTAAAAAGTTGTGTATGAAGTGCAAATTAAAATTAAGGCGACATTTAACATTTAATTTTTTAAGGTGACATGTATTTATTTAGCCTGACGAGTTACTTCCTTGGTTTGAATTGTAAATTATTTAAAAATAGCGTGTAAGGGGGCCTTAGACTAGAAATGTTTACCTTAAATGTAGTTCTGTTTATAAGTATGCCTAAGGGTGTAATTATTTGACTTATTTGAACTGTTGTATCAGTGAAGCGAGGTGAGTCAGTGAAGTTATGGTTTTACAGTGCAGTGAATAATTCCGATCAGTGATAATTTATAGCGTCAATGAAATGTGTTCTATAGTGTCAGTGAAATGTGTGCTAAAGTGTCAGTGAAATGCGTCATAGTGCCACTACAGTGAGTGAGATGAGAATAAAGTGAAAGACTATTGAAACTTATGTAGGGCCTGTGCATAATAATGTAGGTTGTAATGTAAAATTAGATATTTTATTTATGTTTTATTATTATTGTGTTAAATTATATTGTGTATTCTTATTGTATTGTGTATAAAATTGTAGGCCTATTGTGTATTGTATAATTGTATTGTGTATTGTAAATATTGCTTATCATTTCTTTAATGTGTATTGTTTATATTGTGTATACCACTGCCACCGGGTGCATGCCCACTTGCAGTGTAAATAAATACATACATACATGAAAACATATGAACGCAATCTTTTGAGGTACTGAATTCAATAAAATAATTTCCATTGCACATAATACAATAGGTCTATTTGACAGCAGTCTCATGGAAAGTCAGTATATTTTTTCATTAATGAACTTTCTCCTATGTGATCGGGAAAACTTTGTAACTAACTCAACAATCATAGCATAAATAGGGTAAACTAGGTAGTTATTGACCAGTATACGGTGACTGACCGGTTCCTTTTTTCAAGTATATTGTGAATAAACCACGATCGTGATTTCACTTTTTGCTGCATATACCTCTAGTAGCAACCCTTATTTGTGGTTAGTTGTCGCTGTTCATCCCACTGAGTTAGTGTCTGTTGTCTGAGAGGACTGAAATCGACTGGAAATGCAACTGAACTTAAACAAGTGTAAGTAACTAGAGAAATTGCTAAGAATAATGCACGCAATAATTTATTTATTCTGCAAAGGATACATAAATTCTGGTGCTCGTTTTTACACTCACAGTGTGAGAAAAGGTATAAGGTTTCCGTCCACAGAATATTATTTTGTAAAAGTTTTTATATGACATAAAAATGCCCCGTGGTCAATCACTATAAAGTGTATGTCCGCAAACTACAGTGATTGGTCGTTCATAAATTATTTGTTAGAATAATGACCAATGTGCTTCAATTCTATATATGTTATCGGTTAAATGATGGGGATTTTTACAGGACTGATACTATATTATAATGCCTAAGCCAGGTAAAGTGCATTATACAGGGGAAGCTTTACGAAACGCTACAGAACCTGTCCACAGTGGATTTGATTTAAATGAAGCTGCCAAGAAGTTTGGTGTCCTAAAAGCAACCTTAGCGTCCATAAGCAAATATCCCGTTGAAGGAAAAGTGTTCTTTGGTCCTCGTCCAGTGCTGGGTGAAGCCATTTGTAATAACATCAGAGAAATGACACACACTTGCTTCTGATAAGGCACAAAAGAGAAAAATGGAAGAAGAGGCAAGAGAAGAAAGGAAGCGAATAAGAAATGAAAGAAAAGGCAGCGAGAAGAGTTCTTTTCTTATTTTTTTTAACTTGGTTATTTAACGACACTGTATCAACTACGAGGTTATTTAGCGTCGATGGGATTGATGATAGCGAGATGGTATTTGGCGAGATGAGGCGAGGATTCGTCATAGATTACCTGAAATTTGCCTTACGGTTGGGCAAAACCTCGGAAAAACCCAACCAGGTAATCAGCCTAAGCGGGAATTGAACCCGCGCCCGAACGCAACTTCGGATCGGCAGGCAAACACCTTTGCCGACAGAGCTACGCCGGTGGCGAATAGTTCTTAATGAAAAAGATCAGAAGAAGAGAAACGAAACAGACAAGAAAAAAGTGAAAATTGTGAAAATGTGTTGTTCAATCACTAATAAATGAGTATTCAATAACTGTGCAATAGACGGTCAATCACTAATAAGCGTGTGGTCAATAACTGTGCAGTAGACGGTCAATCACTAATAAGCGTGTGGTCAATAACTGTGCAGTAGACGGTCAATAACTGTAAAAGTGGACTTGTTGTGTTTATTTAATTTATCTTTGCATTAAAATTTTATTTTTTCTTTTGTTTATTGATTTTGATTTGTTTCTGAATCTTCACTTGACCCAATGCCTTTAAAATTCTCTCAATAAGTTACCACTGTTTTCCGCTATTTCATTGTTTTATTATTCATTAGCTTAAGTGGTCAATCACTATACAGTTTACCCTACTCTTAAAAAAATGACTTTCATGCTCTATCAGCAAAGCAGTGTGTTATATGGCAGTAAACATTTTAATAGCCTCCCTATGGATATAAAAAATGAAACTCAAAACATAAGATTATTTAGGGCAAAATGAAGAATTACCTAATTTCTCACGCCTTCTATTCTGTAGGTGAATTTATGGCATTCAGCAATGCTTCATTAATATTTCTGTCTTGTATTAAGTATCGATACTAACCCCTTGTGTTGTACTAGTATATTGTGAAACTCTTCTGTATATATTTCAATTTAGACTGTGACTACAATTAAGACTTTATAGTACTATTAAGATTTTTTTTACATGTTCCAGATTCTAGCTGTGAAGCGATGTACGAATACTATTCAATGTAAATAAATACAATACAATACCGCTGATAACAGTGGAATCTATATTGGTGCAGAGTCTATTCACTGCGTGCACCCTATTGCGTTGAGAGCTGCCCTGGAGTTCTTTGTTCGAATCCTCTGAAAACTGGGGGCTTTAGAACAAACAGGTGCAGATGGCTGCCATACACTGGTTCCGATCCCAGGTATCAGACTGCTATGACACAGGGATGCAAAAGTTGATCCAATGGTATGACAAACGTCTCAATTCCGGTAGGGAATATGTTGAAAATAGCTTAAGAATTCCTCTGACTGTTGCAATAAACATTTCCATGAAATTGTGTCAGATTATTTCTGTAAACGGCTCCAGGAAAACTATTTTTTGCGGCCCTCGTAATTGCGCTCGAGTGGCCAAAATTTGTATAAGCACTTGTTTTGATATTGTTAACATGGTGGAAGAAAAAAGAATAACTTTTTTATCTGCTCCCATGAGAATGTTTCTTGTAAGAAGAAACTGTCTACAGAAGGATGTACTGGAAGGAATGGTGAACGGGAGAAGAGTTCGGGGCAGAAGAAGATTCTGATGAATTGTTTATGATTATAAATTGAATTAATCTACTTGATATTAATTGTACAAATTTGTATAGCTTAATGAAAGTATGTTCGTAAATTGAATTAATCTGCTTACTTTGCATTGCATATGTTTGTATAGTTTTGGCCTATGATTTGTATATGCTTTAAATTGAATAGTAATCTGTATAGCTCTATTGATAAATTGTTTGTGTTCGTAATTTGAAGTAGTTTGCATGATACGTATTTTCAATTTCTGTATATCACAACTGATTGAATTGTTTATGCCTTAAATTTAATTAACTTACTTGTTTTGCATTATACATATAGGTCAACTGATGAATGATCGTTTGCGTTTGTAAATTTAATAATCTGATTGGCTATGTATTGTATACTTTTAGTACAGCTATCGATGTAGCTCAGTCGGCAGATTCGCTGTGCTGCTGATCCGGAGCTGCGCTCGGGCTTGGGTTGGATCGCCCTTTGGTCTCATTGAATGGTTTCTTCCGAGGTTTTACTCAGCCGTGGGACTGAAGCCGGATGGTCTATGGCGAGTCCTCGGCATCACTTCATTTCCCCCTTTGATTTGATTACCTTGATGGGTTTTTCCGAGGTTTTCCCCAACCAAAAAGCAAATGCCGGGTTATCTTTTGGCGAATTCTCGGACCTCACCTCATCATTGTAGAAAATTACTACATTGTAAAACTGTAAAAATTGTAAAATATTGTAAAATTTTGTAAAAATTGTAATTGTAATATTGTAATATTTTGACTTGTTCCACATCTTAAAGATTCGTTGCTCATGTAAGATCTATGGAAGATAATAAATGAATGAAATTAATGAATGAGATAACATTAAGATATATGACGAAAGGAATGCGGAAAAGATGGAAGGTTGAAGAGTGCTGGGTTTGCAGTGAAGGACCTAATCTTGGTCAGAAAACATTGAATGAATATTGAGAAATTATAAATGTGTACTAGACAGTAAATTATAAAGATTGAAGTGCTTGAGAATTGAGAATAATGCTCAGTCGTCGATGGGTACGATGCGGAACTTCTGGGAGTCGGCCCCCGTCTTGGTGTAACCTTTCAGCGGGGTTCCGTCCGCTGTAGTATTGTTGGGAACCCCCATGACCGTCCCTAGGGCACTTCGGATGGTGAAGTCATCATCCAAGTGCTACTTCTGATTGTCGCCGCCATTGTCCGGCCACATCACTACCGGCCCGGTTTCTGCATCGTCCTTCAGGTCCATAACTAGCCTGTAAGACATAATAGTAATATACGTTACAAGAGCGGTATGTTGACGTTTTCATGGTCGAGGAAAAGATTGAAAAAGCGAAACGTAGTTGAGCTTTATTAATTTCCGAGAACATGAAAACAAACATACCGCTCGTGTATCGTACATTATTTTGTGCGAAGATCATTTATTACATGCCTGAAAGACGAATTTCTAATTATTTGCAGTGAAATCTCCATGTTGGTTTCTGTTTAACGACGGCAACTTCGGAACACCAAAATATCTTTCTTCAACATTGTTGCTATAAAATGTTTTCTGTGTTTACTATACTCCAGCAGGCCGTGATATACGTCTGTCTTTTTTTTCCCCCAGTCTATAAATGCGAACTTAAGCCAAACGGTAAGGTTATGTAATGATTTATTTTTCATTTTAATATTTTAACAATATTATTTATATAACATATTGCAGTAATAACATCGGCATCTGGAATCTTGTTGATTTTTTCACGGCTTCCTTAATGTTACTTGTATCAAGGAATGCAATAAGTTTCGTGGAGTAGTAGACTTTACTTAATTTTTGAAAATATTTAAAAACAATAATTAACACTGCAATTTAGGTGAAATTGCAGTGGTAAGTTTCTAATTTATAATTATTACTATGTTAAACGTCTCTAAAAATAATATGTTAAAAGCCTAAAGCAGTAAAATGAATGTCGCGCTTAAGCGGTAAGAAGAGGGAAATTGTTATGTGTTACGTTGGGAATAATGAATGTGGTATTTCACACTTACCGCGTATTGGTTCTGTGCGGAAAACAAGCAAATACGCACGATCTCGCACAAAACAATTTATTTGTGAGGAACTGTCACGTCTGCACGATACATTAAAGTTGTCGAAGACATTAGCTATTACTAGGGCTAGGATTTTGATGACCTATAAATCATGAAAAAATGTCCTAAAAATAATGCGTTTATGACCTAAAATCTTTTGAAAAAATGCCCTTAAAATGCCCTAAAATTGATCTTACATAATTGGCTTAGTAGGAAAAGAGATTTTGTACTACTTAAAGTTTAGACTAGTAATTTAATTACATTTTACATATTTTTTTTCTAAGTAGTACACTTTAATTAATTATTTTACCTGGATGTAGTTTCCATGTATGATTTTTTACCTCTGCTTCGGCTTGTGGACGTGATGTCAGCAGTCGGCTGGTCGGTCTTGGCCCTTCATGGGCTGTAGCGCCATGGATTTACTTTACTTTTAGTTTCCATGTAGTCTACCACAAGGCCACTCTTATCCGGAATTAGCAGGTATAGAGGAGTCTATATTGAAGGGGTGGTTGGACTGATACATTACATGGTGTGTATTACGTTAAAATGGCAATATTTGTGTAGAAAAACGATTAAAATATTATACAAAATAATGGGTATTAATGGACAAAATATGTAAAGAAAATATCAAAGGAAATGAACATTATTTCACATTAATAATGGGGATTTATGGCCAAAATTAAATGAAAATGCGTAAAAAATGACCGAATAAAACAAAAGATGCTCTTATGAGTTGAAACAGGCAAAAAATGCAAAAAATTCCCTAACAAATATATCTTAAAACACTCAGTTTATCACATAACATATAAATACTAAAGCAGCTATGTTTCTGGCTTACTAGAAAAAAGATGCAATTTCATCAAAATCCTAGCCCTAGCCATTACTTAATGAACTAGTTCATAAGTTATCTGAACAAGACTAATTGTTAGGGATGAGTATTTTGTGTTCTAAGAAAATGGAAAATATCTTAAATGGGTCGCGAGTTACCTAGAATCAAAATGCACTTTCTTCAAATTATGAAATATGGGATTAAGGTATGTTTCAGTGCAGAATTTTACAGGGAATGTGATAAACTGCTCGTTTGGAGTCAAACTGGAATTTATCTGCCTCAAACTCAAAAGTAAAATCACCGTATTTAGTGTAACTGTACTAGTTTTTCTTCTTTTCTGACAAATCAGATTTCTAGATGAAGTGGAGTTGATTCTAGGCGAATCAAATATTTATTTGAATATACTTACAATTTCTTGAACCCTATTTTACCCGAAAGTACATTAGGGTTATAGTTTGTATGATTATAATAAGAATTCATTTGACGTGGGTAACCCAGTGTTGCTACTAAAAATTAACACACACGCACGCACGCACGCACGCACACTACAATTGAATTAATTACAAGTTCTTAAATATAGTACATATAAAATTAAAAAACTGTTTATAGCAGCATGTTTTCCTAAACACATTGGATAATGAATAATTTCAAAGGAAAATTTGATCCGGGGCCGATTGTCGATCCCGGGACTCTTCGCTTAGCGCACAAAGGCTCTACCGACTGAGCTACCCAAAGAACTATACACAACACTGTCACAATTCTTCATTTCATAGCATATTTCATCTTATGACGAGTTGCCAAACTAACTTACTATTATGACAAGTGTTGTTTGGCATGTTTCCACGTATTCACATATTTTTTCTGTTCTAGTGATATTTAACTTATTTTATATTTTTGTTTTCATATTTTCCGATAATGGTATATCTATAATGTGATAAGTTGAGCTATATATAATCATAATTTTCCTTACTGTGTGTACTTAAAAATATTGTATTCATTGTATGCTTTGTACTGCACTATTTTATTACTACTATTAATATTATTATTACTATTAGGCCTGTTATTATTTTATTATTATTATTATTATTACTATTCTTATTTATTATTATTATTATTATTATTATTATTATTATTATTATTATTATTATTATTATTGTCAATAATTGTCTTATTTTTTTATACTTTGTATGCCTCATTTATTTTTGACCTGCTCTTCACATTTTATTATGCTTTTTTATTTCCTTCTCTGTATTATATATTATGTCTGATTTCTTCTTACTTGTTGTTTACATTTTATTATTATTATCTTATTCAGTTTTGTATGTAAAATTGTAGTGTACTTTGTAAATTTGTAGTGTTTTTGTAACGCAGTTTTACTCCTGGTTGAGTGTTAGAGAAGGCCGTATGGCCTTAACTCTGCCAGGTTAAATAAATCATTATTATTACTATTATTATTAATTTTATTATTATTATTATTATTATTATTATTATTATTATTATTATTATTTTGGGAAAGCCATTATTTAATTCTCAATGCGCTAAGTCAATTTAGGAGAGCAGTGTGTTATGATTATAAATGATTCAAATAAATTTAGTTTTGTTCTTTACATGTGCAGAAATGTTATCCTAACAAATGTAACACTGAAAAATTCCTTTGCTGAACGATAAGTTACAAAGTCTGTAATATTTTACGATATCTTTCACTGTTCACTGTAATGACTGTCTCATTTTCATCCTGAAAAAGTAAGAACCAATTATAGTTCTAGCAGAAACAGCACACCATACTGTGTATTAGCCATTCATGCAATGCCTAAACAACGTTTAATATACAGTAATTGTTGCTGCTCTAATTTCATTTTACAGTTTTGCCAAACTCGTGATATTAATTTGTTTTTTCCGTTATGTTTGTTTTACGTACGGCTGAATTTCCGACTACTTTATTTTAAACATGTAATTTCAGTCATTCAAGGCCTACTATAATTAATGACGTCATTGTATAAACAGAATTTGTAGCCAAATTTCTCCAATATCAAACTCATAAAAATAAAAGTGAGAAAAATAGAATAAAAGGAACGATTAAAGGGAGGAGTGAAAAAAAAATTGAAGGGAGAAAGGAAAATAAGTAATCTGGAAATAAAAGGAAGGAAGAAAAGAGTGAAAGTAACAAATAAAAACACAAGAACGACGGAATAAATGACGGTGGCAGTCAAAATAAATACTCTCAGAAAACGAGGCCAAAATATTCTTTTCCCATGAGCAACATATACAGGGACATCATTTTATTTTTACTTCAATTTTTATTGTACCTGAGTTTTTGAATGTACTTCACTCCCATCCCTTCTACTAATGACGTTCCAACTGTCCTGCACACAGAACCAAGACCGCAGTGAGTTAGTGAGTATAGTATGTTTCAGAAATATGTTCGCGTTTTCCAGTGACGAAAGAGCTTTCAATATTGAATCATATTTTCGCACAGGTACTGTCGTCCATTTGCCTACGTCGCATCCCGATTTCCCCCACTTGCTTCTCCTCGTCCCTCTGTAAGGGCTAGTGGCTGGGCTGTCTGAAAACAATAATTTCTGTTAAGAATTGGACGTCTACTTATTATTATAAAATTGTTTAAAATAACTTAAATAAAAGGGCCTTGTCGAGTAATTAACTGTCACGTGATTTCCCCCTTTCTACGATCCTGCAACATAACCACTTGGACGGACAGTAGATAGCATGTCTAAATAATTTTATCTGTGCGGGTCGGGCAGAAGTGAAGATTGAATTTACAGTACGTAAGGTAATCTTTTATAGAGTAGGTACAGAATTATTTCAACATGAGTTACTAGTACGGAGGACGAAACTGGTAATAATTGAAATTAGATACAATAGTCTATCGTGCGATAATATGCGCAAAAGAACTGACGCCTGTATCGAACCATTTTCAAAAATGTGTTTAAATATCCATATTATGATTATTTTTCAATTTAACTTCATTCTCTATATTGTACGCTAATGTGCTGTAGGCAGTATAATATACACTGCATAATGAATACATTCGCATGGATAGCTCAGTTCGTGAGTAAAAACACTTATTGTTAATACAGTAATGTATTTTGATTAAACAAAAACCTAATGAAAATTATCAAACTCAAACTTCCGATATTTCCTAGTTTACGTAACTGGATGAGCTACTTTTCTTCCCTCCTATACCTAGTAAAGTGATTTGTTTGTATTTTACGCCAGTATCATCGAACTCCAGTCGTGGAAGGGGTAGCAAATGGTATTTCCGGTTCTCGATCCGTTAATTGGAAGGTATAGCCTGGTTAATATTAAAAATGTTAGTAAAAATAAAATGATGTCCCTGTATTTAATCACAAGGAACTGTCGGGGCTCGCATATGATCCCTGTTGTGAAAAGCTGGTAACTCTCGACATGTGAATACGTACCCATTGAGCTTGCTATGAATCCTGCCCTTCTTGAATTCCCACTGCTGATTTTCACCGCCGGTGTATTCGAACAGGATGACCTGTGCTCCCGGGTTTTCGTCGTTGTCCTTGACGTCCAAGTATTTACCAGAATTTACGTTCTGAATGAAGAAAGCCATGGTTGATTATTGAGTTCTGTAAAATCAACACAGAGACTGTCTTCAGCATTCTCTAGTTTAATATAATAATAATAATAATAATAATAATAATAATAATAATAATTTATTTATTTATTATTTATTTATTATTAATATTTGTGTGCTGACCAACAGCCAGAGGCCAATTATAGTTCAGCACAATACACAAACAGAAGATACAAAGGTGCAAAACAAAAATAAATAATATCTTAAATAACAAAAACATACATAAATAAAATTGAGTACAAACAGTAAAAACTAATAATCAAAACGAAACTAAACCTTAAAAGGATCTAAATTGTGCCCATGCAAATTGGCATATTTTATGCATCTACAGACTGGAGAAAGTGATTTTGAATTCCGGTTATAAAAATTTTTTTGAAATCTTAAACCTTTTGTAGGAATACGAAGGCTGATATTGTTTATGATAGACTCACAATCAATATCACCCTTGATAACTTTGCAAAAAAATTGATAATCAAGATTTAGACGTCTAGCATAAAGGCTACAACAGTTAAAATATTTACAGGTAATCTCATAGTTAAAGTCAGAGGAATTGGGTATATATCGAAAAGCACATAAGGAAATAAATTTTCTTTGAATATTTTCCAATTTAACCGAATCGGTTGAAGTAAAGGAATTCCAGGCTACAGATGCATTTTCAAGTTTAGAGCGAACCAAAGTAAAGTATAGAATTAATAGTGACTCAGGAGTAATAATAATAATAATAATAATAATAATAATAATAATAATAATAATAATAATAATAATAATAATAATAATAATAATTTATTTTAGCTGGCAGAGTTAAGGCCGTAAGGCCTTCTCTTCCACTCAACCAGCAAAAAGTGTATATACATATGCATGAACTTACAAAGAATTCAACAATTTGATTTAGATGAGAGTTACATGTATACAAGAGTTATTTATACGAATTAAACAACAAAGTACTATGAACTATTAATTAAACACTGAAATAAACTGTGTAGCAGAATTAAACTAAAATACATAGAATGTTAATATATTTTAAATAATATTAGATAATAGAAAGAGATTATTATGAACAATTTTGAAAATACAGCACAAGACGAAATATTAAGTCAACATTAGTAGAAGCTAAATGTCTCACATCTGCTGGTCTAAAGCATAGCATAAATTTTGGCCCTCGGTTGTACAATGCTTTAACTAAATTACACCCAGAACTTCTAACATGTAACCCACTAACATATAGGCCTAACAAGAAAATTAGAAACGTGTTAATATCTTCAATTTGATTAAATAAATTTATAGCCTATGTGTATGAATTAATCAACCTATGTTATATTTGTATTATATATATATATATATATATATATATATATATATATATATATATATTAGTCCTACTTTTCACGTGCGATATTATTCTTCTCTAGTGTTAATATTATATTATATAATTCCATTGCCGCTGTAATTATATTTTAGTTCCTATTTTATTTTACTTATTTATTTGTATTATTATTATTATTATTATTATTATTATTATTTTTTTTTTATTTTAATATTATATCTGAACTGCGACCGAGCACGAGCGCTGCTCATTCGGTCTCAAATTTTGTTATTACTACTGTATCTTCTTTTTATATTGCTTGTATTATTTTATTTCTATTTCTTGTTAGTTTTGTAATTATATTTCTTTATTATGTATATTTAAATTTAAATAAATAAATAAATAAATACATAAATCAGGATGATATCTAAAGAAAAAAGTAACAATGTAGTCAGTGATAGTTTAAATCAGTATGATTGGAGTGAAATGATAATAAGGTTATCTTTTAAGCTGTTCTTAAAGATGTTTGTTGTCTTGCAGCCCCTAATAGTTTGTGACAAGGAATTCCATTGACGCGAGGTGGATATTGTAAAAGATGATGAATAACAAGATGTTCTATGAAGAGGTATACTTAGTGTGCCACAGATAAGTGATCTGGTATTTACGTCGTGGTTAGAGTATAGATAAGAGAAACGAGAAGAAAGGTAGGTATGTAATAAACGATCTTCGCACAAAATAATGTACGATACACGAGCGATATGTTTGTTTTCATGTTCTCGGAAATTAAAAAAGCTCAACTACGTTTCGCTTTTTCAATCTTTTCCTCGACCATGAAAACGTTAACATACCGCTCTTGTAACGTATATTACTATATTAGTTAAGAGTTACCTAATGAATGAATGAATATTTGAAATTGATTGAGATTTCTTCATCATTCCATAGAATTCCCCAATCGTCGGCTGGCGACGTACGGAGGGGACTGGGCTAGGACGAGGAGGGTTGCCTGTTCGAAACCTGAGTACGCAGCGAACCTTAGTGTAGTCAGCCGGTGTGGGTTTGGGAATAATAATAGTTATAATAAATAATAATAGTTTTATTTTCCCTGGCAGAGTTAAGGCCATCAGGCCTTTTCTTCCACTCAAGCAGGATCAAATCACATACAAAAAATACATACCGGTATACAAATATTAACTTAAAAATAATAATAATAATAAAAAACATAATTAAGTAAAAAAGAGAGATTGAATACATATACACAATCAATATTAACTTTAAAATAACAATAACAAAAAAATAAATAATAAAAAAAGACACTGAATACATAATCACAAACAGGAAAATACATCTAGTATACAGTATTAACTTAAAAAAAAGAATTAATACATATGAATATAATCTCACAACTAAAGGAATAGTACAATTAGTATGATCAGCACAGCACGTGTTACATTGAGACAATGACAATTACCTAGATATAAGGGTTGATGGAAAAATAAAGTAATGACTGTGTAAAATAATAATAATAATAATAATAATAATAATAATAATAATAATAATAATAATAATAGTAGTAGTAGTAATAATAAATAAAAATGATACCTAAAAACTAATTCTTTGCATTTAAAATATATCTAAACAACCTAATTTTAAACAACTGAGGACTAAGACTACCCTGATTTCGAGCGGCAGCGAATTCGATGAGCGGTCCGTGGCTATTGAGAAAGAACTTGAGTACAGAGATGTCTGATGACATGGTATTGATAGCAACAGATTGTGCTGTGAACGTGTATTACGATTATGATGTGAAGCTAGGAGAGTAAACCGAGAGGCAAGGTAGTTGGGTGTGGAATCATGTATAATTCGATATAGCAGGCAAAGAGAATGTACTAAACGTCTATCTTGCAAGCGGAGCCAGGAGAGTCGTAGAAAATATTCCGATATATGATCATGTCGGCGGATATTGAAAATAAATCGGTCGCAGACATTATGTACACGTTGAAGTTTTTGAGAAAGTTCAGCACTTAGGTCGCTATATAAAACATCACAATAGTCAAAGTGAGGCATTACAAGAGTCTGTACTAGAATTTGTTTGAGTTTAGTAGGAAGGAAATTTTTCAGGTGTTTCAAAGAATGCATGATAGAG
Source organism: Periplaneta americana (assembly GCF_040183065.1). NCBI lineage: Eukaryota > Metazoa > Arthropoda > Insecta > Blattodea > Blattidae > Periplaneta > Periplaneta americana. The sequence goes on from NC_091121.1 coordinate 12,718,331, forward strand.
AAAACTTTTCTACAGATATATCTGATTTGCGTATTCCAGTTCATATTTGAGTCGAAATATGTAGATGCCGAGGTTTTTTACAGTTGCACTGAAAGGAATTATTTTGTTGTTGAGAGAGACAGGCTGAAGGGTGTTCATATTAATGGAGGATAAAAGCCTTTGCTGCCTAACTTGAGGGTTAGCAGATAGTAACAGGTCGCAGTGCTGGGCCATAGTGCCCTCATCCCGTAATTTCCTTTCCAATTCCATTTCATTCCCATTTAGAAATGCAGTGTATGAGAGTATGATAAGAAAAGTAAGTAATGAAGAGTATGCGATATATTTTCTTTTCATATAAAGCGACATTCCGAAATTAGGCCCAGTTCATAAGAAATCTTTCACTATGGTTCATTCAAAGGGTATCGTACGTGTCTCTTATCGCCTTAATATTACAGAACTCGCAATTACAAATCAAATGAATTGTGGCAAAGTTCTGTAGCCGCTCTCGATGCCGAGATATTACTGAAGGAGGTCTTGCTGCACTTGTAATTTCATATAATCTACAAGTTCGGCGCCCTCATGCCTGTAGGGAAGGAATGTGACGTCATTGGGCATGGTCATACAAGTTACATTGGTTCATGGTCTAACTACTAACAACATTAGCATTGTGGCTATGGCTCATAGAGTTAAGTAAGCATTTGAAATTCTTTCATTTTTTGTTTCACTACAGATCCCGGAAAAAGATGCCCAAATTCGGTGCGGAGAAGACGTATTCTACAACGAGTACAACATTATAACTATCGTTTAAAACCGTTGGATAAAAGAAACGTGTTTGAAATACGTAGTTGTGTTACATTGTACCAGTACTTGAGTAACTTCTGTACCTGTCGTTAACGAAGACATGCCAGATGCGTCATACATCTACTTTAATAGAGAGAGATATCTTGCAACTTACAATTTAAATTCAAATAGATCAGGCCAGGTTAATAAAGAAAGGGACATTGTGGAGTGTATTGGTTGAATAACGAGAGAAAATTGAAGAAATCCGTGAAAAATCCTCATAACCTTGGTTTTGACCGTGATAAATACTACTAAATACTCTGCCGTCGCCGAGATTTGAACTCAGGTCCTCGGGCGTCTTGAGCCAGTGCTCTGCAAACTGAACTATAAGGTGGTTTTTCTTTTACAGTAGGCTAACTACCAATGTCACATATTTTAAGAAGTCCACACCTGTGGAGTAATGGTCAGCGCGTCTGGCTGCGAAACCAGGTGGCCCGGGTTCGAATCCCGGTCGGAGCAAGTTATCTGGTTGAGGCTTTTTCCGGGGTTGTCCCTCAACTCAATACGAGCAAATGCCTGGTAACTTTCGGTGTTGGACCCCGGACTCATTTCACCGGCATTATCACCTTCATATCATTCAGACGCTAAATAACCTAGATGTTGATACAGCGTCGTAAAATAATCCAATAAAATAAAATAAAAGGATTTTAAGAATCCTTTCGGTCTGATAATTTTGGAAGGTTTCCTTGTATGTTTCGGATATTCTGAATAAATATAAGAAACTATTGAGAAAAAAAAGACTAGCAAAGATTGTACGATCAAGTACACTGTTCCGTCGATATAGGAGAACGTCAATTTTACCTACTTACATATAATACTCGGCAAGCATCATATTTAGGTAGACCATGAAAGTCAAGAAATATTATGGACAGTAAAAACTCGATCATACGGAAATGGGTATTTAAGAGTTGTTAATTCATTACAAAAAGTGAGTCTGATACAACGTAAATGCAATTTAATTTTATTTCCTAGAATATATATAAAGTAAAATAATAAATAAATAAATAAATAAATAAATAAATAAATAAATAAATAAATAAATAAATAAATAAACGGTTAAGAAGCTTTTATTATCCAGTCTGCTCTCGAAAAATCTGAAAGTTAGAATTTATAAAACACTTATATTACCGGGTGTTCTGTATGGTTGTGAAACTTGGACTCTCACTTTGAGAGAGGGACAGAGGTTAAGAGTGTTTGAGAATAAGGTGCTTAGGAAAATATTTGAGGCTAAGAGGGATGAAGTTACAGGAGAACGAAGAAAGTTACACAACGCAGAACCGCACGCATTGTATTCTTCACCTGACATAATGAGGAGCATTAAATCCAGACTTTTGAGATGGGCAGGGCATGTAGCATGAATGGGTGAATCTAGAAATGCATAGACTATAGAGTGTTAGTTGGACGACTTGAGGGAAAAAAGTCCTTTGGGGAGGTCAAGGCTTAGGTAGGAGGATAATATTAAAACAGATTTGAGGGAGGTGGGATATGGCGGTAGAGACTGGATTATTCTTGCTCAGGATAGGGACCGATGGCGGGCTTGTGTGAGGGCGGCAATGAACCTCTGGGTTTCTTGAAAGCTATTTGCAAGTAATAAATAAATACATAAATAAACAAATAAATAGATAAATAACTACATAAATAAAAAAATACATAGACATACAAATAAACAAAAAATAAAGGAACAAACAAAGAAACAAATAAGTACATAAATAAACAAACAAATGAACAAAAATAAACTAATAAATAAATATATAAACAAACAAAGGAATAAAAATGAGTAAATAACCAAATAAACTTTTACCGGTACCTAAAACTCTCCTGTAATATCTTTAATATTTGCGCCGTTTTAAAGACGTTGAATAATATCTACTCAGACGTGAACGTGTTTGTGACATGAGCTTTACCGGTATGCGGGAGCTTGGATTCTCGTCACAACAACAGAAGACTACATTGTAATGTTTTGTTGCTTTCTTTAGACTCAAACGCATTCTGCTAAATATTCAAAGCAGTGTGTAAGGTAATGTCAGCTCTTTCTTACCCAGTAGTTCAGTGTTGCCGTTGAGATGTGGACTAGCTTCTGATACCAGGACTGGTGCAGCCCTCCGTTTATGTATATAGACATAGACGTTATATAATTCCACATCACGTGGTATAATACAATGTTGTAATCACCCGTTTCAAGCCTCATACATTAGTTTGTTTTATCAATGTGAAGATATAATCCGGCTTGGAAACTCGTTTGTAATTGGTTTTCATATTGTCACCATGCAACGCGCGCAGTATTCCCAATTGTAGCAGAAAGACGAAAGGCTGGTTCCCAATAAACCGGGAACAAAAACGACAACGTGAACGAGAATGAAAATAATGTTAAAATAAATGTATTTATGCTCGACCATGCCGAAATGTAGTAATTATACACCTGGTAGTAGCCCTTTAATGGACCTCATTAAAGTACACCTACTCATTATAATTCAGTTGTTCAACCAATGAGAAATCATCTTTGTACCATTATGAAACCGCAAGTATCGATTATTGTCGGATATGCAATCGAAAGACAATTAGCGAAAAGTCACGGAGGCTGGAAATCCAATACTGTCGCAGGAGGTTATGTTCTGTTACTATAATAATTAGCGTTAATTCTAAATAATATTCAAATAAATTCAATTTGTCATCTCGTTTTTCAATTCTAAATCAATTTCCAGGTTATATCAAGACTAATATTCATGTTATTCTCTAGATCAGCCGTGGCGAAAAGGCCATGGTGCGCCGAGCCACTGTGTAAGCTGCAAGGTGCATAGCACCTATGGAGGTAGGCGAAGAACCGAAGGGGAAGTTAATGTTTAGGACGTATAACGAAGAAAGAAATGAACAAGCACACATAGGACACATTATATCAACCTAAAATTAACTGTCTTCAGAATGTCTCTGCGACAAAGTTTCAAAATCAGGAATTATGTCACATACTGCCAGTCGTAGTTGATCACGAAGGTATTTGTCTGTCAGTCGTGATCTAAATTTGATTTTTACTATTTTCATTGTTGAAAATAATTTTTCACAAACGTAAGTTACAGCGAACATGGCTTCAACGGAGCAAGCGAAAGAACGAAGCTTCAAATATTTATTTTTTTCCAAAGATTTGAAAAGTTCAATATCTGTCAAGTCCTTACATCTAGCTTTCATTTAACGTCACATTGTAAATCTGTGAGTTTAAATTGAAAATCTAACCGCATTATTCTTACATCTGCTGTAAAAGAATCGACGTACAGAGATAATAATAATAATAATAATAATAATAATAATAATAATAATAATAATAATAATAATAATAACACTTAACCGTTTAATGTTTCATCAGTAACATGTAGTAACTTATAATGTCGTTTTATGTTATACAACCGTTTTCCTAGTAATATTTGTGAACAAATCATACATTTAATATTTTCATCATATTGTAAGCAAAAGAATGCATCCTCCCATCCTACTTGAAACTTTCGTTTTTTATAGAGGTACATGGTTTCGAGAGATATTTAGACGATACGCCACTCGCAGGTCCGAGACAAATACAAATAGAACGGAGTTTGACTCCAGTGAGTAAGAGGGTGGGGGTTGTAGGTAGGAAGCGAGAGAAAAGCACTGCGAGCCACAATGTGTTCGTGAGTCGCATTTTCGCCGCGGCTGCTCTAGATTATATCAAGGTCAATCACATTCGTGCCTCGGAAAAAATCAATACTTTCGAGTCTGCGCACATCTCACAATTCAGGTCAGTTCCGCTCCTCACTTACATAACCATAACATGAATACTTATGATTAATTTCAAGTTAGAAATATGGTCGAGCATAAAAAGCTGTATGAAACTTGCCTACTTGTATAATAGTAGTAATTAAGACGCTCGTATGAAAATTATGAAACTCGCTTGCGCTCGTTTCATAAACAAACATACTCGCGTCTTAATCACTACCATTATAGGCTCTTTGCATAATGTACTATTAAATGTGAGCATTCACAATTAACTACTGGGTGTTCAGTTCAAAGTGTGTCATGGCTCGCTGTATGTCGTCATGTGGCTAGTCGATGAGCCTAGAGAATTCAATCTTCCTACACTTCCGCAGAGGTGTATTACTTATGTGCCAGAGAAGTTGCCTAGCAAGTACGGCGTTCATTCAGAAGAGTACTTGCCGATACGAACGGTAACGCCGGTAGTGGCAGGAATGTGAACTGTTTCGAAACATTTACTGAGGTGAGTTTTTTTCTTACTGTCGGGATATGGCGAGAGGGTTAAGACGATTACTTACGTATTTGTTGTCATTAACTTGAACGGTCAACATGGACACGGAGCATTTGATTTGTGTTGTGGAATGTTGCCGTACGCAACCGATGATAACAAATACCCTGCGTACGACTTGCCCGTGCAAAACACAGTTCGAGAGAGGTTATGGTAGCACACAGATTTTACAGACCGCCATCTGTTGCTACGACGTTCAAGTTATACCGTACACGTTCTCAAGTTCAGATTGAACGCCTTGAGTAATAGGCAACTTCTCTGACACAAAAGCTGAAACTCGCTTCAAATCGCTGACTCATCAACGGTAACGTCATGACACACTTTGAAATGAACACCCAGTATTGTGAATGCTCACATTTATATACATTTATTTTAACATTATTTCCATATATTGTATTTAATTACTACCTATTCATTGTATTGATATATTTCTTACTTCTCTGTATTCCATATTATGTATTTTTTAAATTATTTTCCGGACCTATATGGGCATCTGTTATGGCAGGTGGATGTATTAATATAATATTTGTAGTATTTTGTTTTATAAACATTAAAAATAATTTATGTACGTAGCATGTTCTTTAAGAGATATCGCTGATGCTTGAAATCACCATTATAAATAGTAAGATCAATGCTTGTACAATAGTTACACACGGAACTAATAGAAGTAGATAACAGTTCCTTTCAGCTATTGAATGCAGAAGTTATAAAATCTGTTCCAAATAATTAACTGATTTAGTTATCAGTTATAGTTTACCATTAGACTGCTGGTTTAATTTCCCTCTTTTCATTTAATTTCAGGTTTAAAATGAGAGAATAAAAATCTAAATAATTACTGAAAATGATTTATTACAATAAATATTCATATTAAATAAATTTTAACTATGTTTCATTTAAATAATATCATTCAGAATTTATATTTATGCTCATGAGCGTCTTTTGAAAGTGAATTAACATCATAAGTCACTACTTTGATATTCCAACAATATAAATTATAGCCTAAAACAAAATCATTCTTATTTATTTGGTCGCATAACACATTTAGAATCCGTTTATATGTATTCATTACACAGAAACTCTGCAGAATGTAGATTAATTTTGGCGATTCTGAAGCTAAGTCTTCTTCATAGATTTTTCGACTCTTAGCGGTTGCCTAGTTCCCTAGTGCCACCTTCTCTATCTCTCCATCGATCCTCTTCCAATCCTCTATTTTCCATAGCTTTTGAAACCCCTTTTATGCTTTACATAACATGAAACGAAGTACGAAGTTTAAATAGTTGGCAACAATGAACTCATAGTCACTGCTCTCGGCCACGTTGATGATAAACCAGTCTTCGTTCTTGATTAGATAGTTGAAGTAGGCTACATCTTGATTACAAAGACGTAAACAGTGTACGTAAACAAGGTAAGCTATGGTCATGGGTGAGTCAGGCTGATTTCAACTACACGCGCGTGCACAGGGTTGCCAGATTGGAGAAAAAGTAGCGGATTGGGCTACACCAGAGCCTTCTTTAGTTACAAGCCGGGGCCATACGTCGGCAACGCTGTAATTGTCATCCGGAGGCTGACCGTACAGTACACGTGTTTGTGCTAATGCCGATTTTCAATGTAAATTAATGTTACAATAAAAGTGTGTGTCGATGGAATTATGTTTGCGGTCGTACCAAACGTTAATTGTTGATGTATTATAAACTAAATGCGTGTTGGTGATAAAAAACAAGACAATAAATGAAAATAAAATGATTGCAGTCTTTGGGAACTTTTACGGTTATGGATGACAAAGTAATTGACTATTCTATTAAATATTAAATATTGTATAACCACATTTTTATATTCTTATCTGCGGTTTGCGTGTATCAGAATTCTAGTCAAATTATTGGGTCTCACGTGCTATATCGATAAAGTTACGCCGTTGCGTTGGTTTTCAATTCAAGCGAATTTTTTGGGGTAATAGAAAATTCGGCGAACGAAATTTGTGCATATAAAAACTCCTTGCCATTTTTTTAACCTTATATATACAACAAAATATTAGAACAATGGAATCAGTCTTGTGGAGGAATGGGAATACCAGTTCAAGGTGGCACAATACATTCATTAATATTTGCAGATGATCAAGTGATAATGGCTCAATCTCGTGAGGATGTGAAATATATGATGAGAAAACTCCTGGATTCATTTGAAGCAGGTGGATTGCACGTAAATATGAAAAAAACTGAATATCTTGTAGTAGGTGGAAACGGAAGAGACATCTCCTTACACCAAGGAACTATTAGAGCTGTTCAAAAATTTAAATATTTGGGGTCATATATTGATGATTTAGGGAGTTGTAACTCCGAAATAGACAGTAGATTGGTGCAAGCAAGAAAAGCCATAAGGATGCTGAATGGAGTGCTGTGGAGCAGGACGATACTGAATGACACCAAGAAGAGGATTTTGACGGCGGTTGTGGAAAGTATAATGACATATGGCGCAGAGGGGTGGACGTAGGTAGAAAGTAAAAAATCTAAGATTTTGGCAGTGGAAATGGACGGAATACGACGTAGTGCCAGAGTTTCCAGAGTAGAAAGAAGGAGAAATGAAGAAGTGAGACGGATGATGGATATGGAGGAGACAGTGATGGACAGAATTGAGAGACGAACTCTTCAATGGTATGGACATGTCAGAAGAATGGAGGAAAGTAGGTGGCCTAAAACTCTTTTGGAATGGTCACCTCATGGTAGAAGGAAGCGGGGTAGGCCAAGAATAACCTAGAGAGGACAGATCCATAGATTGATGAGTGATAGGTCGCTGGAAGGAGATGAATGGCTTGACCGGGACGATTGGCGAATGGGAATACAGAGTAACCGCTAAATAGTGGAGAAACCCTCAAAATGAAAAAATGAAATGAATAATTTTCTCTCCTTGCCATTCTCTTTATATCTCCTAATTTTCTTTCGTTTTTCTTTGAGTTTTTATTTAGCATAACATGAGTTTTCGATCTCTAAATTAACGATTTCTTGTAATAACTTATACGATAATTGAAATCATCACCTAAGTTAAACCATTGTGTTACGCCTCCACGTTTATTCGAAGGGGGCTTCCCCATCTATTATACTCGTATTTCATTCTATTATAACCTATTGTACTCAGTCCAGAAATTTAAAAAAAAAATCTCTCTCCAAATGAGCATTGCTAATTGCAAGAGCACTTATGTGTTCAGCCACTTTCTTTAAGGGGAGAGGATGGTATTTTTTGGTTAAAAATGAGTAAATTATCAAAAAAAAAAAAACAAAATTCTTTAAAATACTCTGTGATATGTGTTGAATGCATAGCATAGTGGGTATTTGTGCCCTTATCGGATGTTGAGTCGCCATTTTTAAACTTCCTGCTTTATAGATTTTTAAATCACTCGCCCACTTTTATTGTTGTTTCCCATAAATTAAATTTTCAAAAATTTTGTTTCTTTAAAATATCCTTTGATATGTGTGGAATGTATTGCATAACATTTGATGAGTATTTGTACCCTTATCGGATGTTGAGTCGCCATTTTAAACTTCCTGCGTTATAGATTTTTAAATCACTCGCCCACTTTTATTGTTGTTTCCCATAAATTAAATTTTCAAAAATTTTTTTTCTTTAAAATACCCTTTGATATGTGTGGAATGCATTGCATAACATTTTATGAGTATTTGTGCCCTTATCGGATGTTGAAACGTCATTTTTAAAATTCCTGCGCTATGGATTTTTAAATCACACGCCCGCTTTTATCGGTTTCCAGTAATTTCATTTTTTTGCTACATTGCCAGACAAAAACTGGATATAATTTCTGAACTATTAAAGATACATGCATGAAATTTAGAACACACATTCTTTAGACTATTAGGAAAAGTTTCTCTGTAACAGAATTTTGTTAATTGATTTCATTTTAAAAATACGTCCGTTTGTTTGCAAGAAAGGAAATCAGAAAATTGTTATTAAATTTTAATTGTTTATATTACAAACGTGTGGACTAATATCAAAATTCTGTTACAGACAGTTTGTAGAACATGCTTTTGCAAATACATTGCAAAAACCTGTTTGAATCTATCTTTAAAAACGGTTTAGATATATCGGTTTTAGTACAATCCTGCATTGGGTATATTTTTTTTTTTTTAAATTTTGGCCCCCAAATAATTTTTTTTTATATTTTTATTTGGTTGAGTTGCCACAGCTATGAGCTCTCTACATATAAAAAAATAATATTTTACACCAAATAGGGAAAAAGTTTAAAAAAATACCATCTTCTCCCTTTAAGTTTGGCACACTATATCTACAAAATAGTGTCCTAGTCTTTTTTGAGGAGTTGGTAAATGTTTCAGTCTCGGAATGAATATGAAATTTTGGAATTTAAAATTGCAGTAAACAAAATTCCGGATTTTAAGCACCCTGAAAACAATTTAATAACGTTCTTCCTTTTAGGGAACTGATTTCCTGTCAATCTTGAAAAATCCCGAACGGTTGGTAATCCTATTCTTGACCCGGTACCGTTATTGAATTGGGTATGGCATAGTTCCGCCCCGCGGTCAATTGGAAGACCTAGGAATGGCATAATTGCGCCCCGAAGAAATCATGTAGCAGAATGAACATGGCATAGTTACGCCCCGATGGGCATAGTACACACGAAAGTGATTGCCATAAAATAAATAAATTACTTAAAAATATTACAGTGATAGCTGCATTGAAATCAGGTTGGCCTAGCATATGATCAATTTTGCTATTTAAAATAACACTTTTTTAATGATCACACACAATAAATGAACTGCATTTTTTTTGTTTCTACATCGATATCTTAACCCTACGGTACATGGTTTCAAAAATTGAAACTTAGAACCATTGTGAATTATTAACTCTTTACCCTTTTCACTAAACTTAACCTTCATTTTAAATTAACCTCACTATATGCCACAGACGGTGTGAAAGTCACTAATATAATGTCAAGATTGGATTGGCCCCATATTCCAACGGCTCACTCATTTGAATAATTATGTCAGTTAATAAAGTACTGCCAACTTCATGGTGTTCATTTTAACAGTAGGCTATTGATAATCACTGCATAAACAGTAGAAAAACAGTTAATAAAATACTGACAACTTCATTGTATTCATTTTAATAAATATTAAATCGAATAAGAAATCAATAAGGTTGGTTGATTATGAGACTCGAGTTTCCGTAGTGTCTTTTTCTCTACCTATTTCATCGGGGCGCAACTATGCCATGCCCCTTTCTCTACCTGATGGGAACGGGGCACAACTATTCGATGCCCCTTTCTCTACCTGATGGGAACGGGGCGCAACTATGCCCACAAAACAGGGATCCTTTTTTATCTGCTGAATCTTATCTGACCGTGGGGCGCAACTATGCCCTGGCCATTGAATTACTACACCGCTACTTCAGCAATAAACTATAGAATTCAAGAGTGAAGAGCACAAAGCAAGTTGTAATAAATATATTTTATTGTGACATATATGATTGAGTTACAAGTAATATAAAGATGTCATGGTTGAGATTATGGAGGTGGGATTAGAAGGGAGAAATTCAGTCATCGTCGACGGGCACGACGCGGAACTTCTGGTTGTCTTCTCCGTGCTTGGGGTAAGCTTGCAGTGGTGATAGGTTGTCCCTAGCAGCGTTGGAAACGTCCAACACCGTCCCCAGACCGCTTCGGATGGTGAAGTCATCATCGAAGAACCACTTCTGATTATCACCGCCGTTGGCCTTCCACATCACGATCTGCCCGGTTTCTGAACCGCCCTTGATATCCAAAACCAACCTGTGGAGCACAGAACAATTTGTAAGTGTCGCTTCTTCTCCACAACTGTGAGGTTGCGAACAAAACCGGTCATTTCCATCGAAAACAAAAAAATGACTTTTTTACGTTCGGTAGGTTTAGAGAGGCATCTTTCTGAATATTTTACTGTTTTTATTCTAACTCGGTCATTTCCATGAGAAACAGTATGGTAAAATCAGTATTTCAATCAAAACTGTATAGTTCCATGTCATACTAATGCCAATATTTTCATTACCTTTTTTGTATAAAAATGGACATTACTTTGGGGTAAAGTGGAGGCTTGATACAGTTTTTTCTGCTTCCTGAAGAAAACACTATTTTGGAAATGATCAGTTTTATCCCCAGCCTCAACAACAGTGAACCTCTCAGGACTTGAACCACTGTAGAAACTTGTAGTAAGCGATAGCGTGTGTAGAGGTGATCCCATATTTATTCATCACAGTCGCCAACAAGGCAAGCTGAGGTGCAACTGGCTACACTCCAATATGCACGGCACTCATTTGGTCGGATTTGGTCGCCTTGTGTGATAGAATGATTTGGTAGGCAGAATGGATGAAGGTTTATGACAGCGAAATGAACCCAGGGCCCGGCTCCGAAAGTTGCTCTTACTGCGTTGACCCCGGAGAAAAACCTCAACCAGGCGACTTCTCCCAACCAGGATTCGATGCCAGACCCACTAGTTTCATAGTCGGAAACGCTGACCACTATAATATTTCTTATTAAGATTGTGAGGTAAATGTATGTTGAAAAATTATTTACAAAGTTCATTCTCCTAAAAATAGCTTTAACAGAGCCAAACGTTTTAAGATAAAGTGATAATGAAAGCATCAAATAAGTAAGGAAAATAATTAAAGTAAGAAAACTGCCACCTATAACAGCCATAAATAATAAACCTAATATATTATCTCTAAGTATTCTTGATTTATCTTCATACAGGAGGAGGAAAAGAAATAAAATAAAACAACAGATAGAAGTGAGATTAAAAGAATAGGCGAAAGAAAGAAAAAGTAAATAATTTTACTAGAAACAAAAGGAATGTGATAAAAGAACGAAAGTAGAAAAGAAACAAAAATAAAAAGGCGGCCTAAATAAAAATAGAAAAGTTGGGAGAAAATGAGGCAGAAATATTTTTCACACCACAAATCTTAGAAGAATATCAGGATTTGATCACGATGTTCGGTATCAGAAGTTGTTAAAATTGCCTCAACGTACCCGTTGAGTTTGCTGTAGATCATGCCTTTCTTGTACTTCCACTGTTGGTTCTCCTCGCCCTTGAATTCAAACAGAATGACCTCTGCTCCCTCATCAGTGTTGTTTTCCTTGACGTCCAAATATTTACCAGATCCCACGTTCTGTATGTAGAAAGCCATTGTTTGGGGATGATTTCTGTAAAATCAATACAAAATACCTCTTGAACACATCCTGCATTAAGCTATCTACAGTTTGATTTAATACAACTTATTTTAGATTTTGATTAATGTTTATGATATTAGTGATTAAGGCGGTGATGAATCACGGTATGTAAATTTCAAATCCGCCTTTTGTGACGGAGGGAATCCATGAAAAAAAAAAACCGTCAGATTCGCCGGTCACGGGGTTTGAATCCGGGACCTCCGAATGCGAGTTTCAAACGTTACCGTCTGAACCAACTCGCTTGGTTGATGTAGGTTTTAGGTAGTTATGAACGATTGTTGACGCAAAATGTCTGGATAAAAATTAAGTCTACTCCCAAGTTTGATTTTCAAAGTTCTATGAAGAAATACATTTTTTTATACATTAGATCATACATGGGCACAATTTTCGGTTACGTGAGGCACTCGATTTGAAATAGTTAGTTTACTAGGAGAGGAGACTGCAGAGTAGGATGGGAAATATAAACTACTGTGACCTGCGTCACCTTATCGTAATCGCTAAGGCGGTCAGTGGCGAATTATTAGGAAAGCGCTTGGTTAACGTGAGAGACTCGAAAACTTTTATTCAATTTGGTAAATTAATTCGGCAGCTTTAATCATAAACCTCTTTACTAATTCTCCATCACTGAATTGGTTTAAATCGCAGGCGAGAAATTGCGTAACTAGCCAATAATATTCCATCACGTTGTCTACGTTTATTTTCTTGATTATTCTGGCGTTTATCAAGATTACTTAATAGATTTGCACGTTCTCGACCTAAAATAATTTAAGAAAATCATATTTGGTTTTCTACACACATTTAATTTTTTTTTTATAAATTTCTTTTGGAAATAATACGTACAAACAACATTTAATTCCCCGTACATTTTAATGCAGCGTGTTTAAGGTATAAGGTCGATTTGGTATACTATGCAAATGTTAAGATCATAAATTTTCTTCGGAATAGTACGAAAAATAACATTTAATTTGCCTCACCTTCTAATTCAGCATGTTCTTTATGACATAAGGAGTAATGTCGTTGTATATTAAATTTATTAATGCCTAATAGGATTTTCGAGCATAACATACATCGTATGTTCTCCCCTTCTAAACAGCAAAAAAATTCTTCCTCCCATTTCTCATGAAATAATCGTTTTCTAACGCGTACACACTGCTTTGATAATGCCATTATGCCACCACTGATATTGCTTATGAAACTGATATAGAACCTGCCCACGCCTAGGAGCTGCGTGAGGGAGGAACGGGGACTGTGAAGATGATGTCACTCAGAGCGATAAGCTCTGTGAAGGTCAATGAGGCATTATTTCTCAAGTGAGGCACGATGCCCATCCATGCATTAGATTATTCTTTTCTTTCCAGAATTAAGTAATTTTGTCTGGATGACTTTAATTTGTACTAAAATAATAGCACCATTAATATAATACATCGCCAAATAGGAGGCAGAACGTCCCTAATTTGTGGGACTACGATAAAGGAAAATTCATTATTTGTTTTGTGAAAGACAGTTGTGATATATTTTATAATTTCACAGTAATCTACTTGGTGTAAAATTGTTTGGTTCTTGAACCGTGTCATAGATGCAGAAGTATCCACATTTCTGGAATTACATAATAGATCTAACACCAGGCAAGCGCGAACAGAAAAATATATCTGTTAGAATCGTTGTTTTAGCTGATTATAAGACCAATTTATAGCTGCGGAATATTGGTTGCATGTATTACGCGGTGAGTATGTCAAACATTATCGCACTAAGTTCAACACTGTCAAGATTTCAAATCATATTTATGTAAATATGACTAACATGTTGACTAGGATTGTATGAAAATGTGGATAGAGTATAATTCTGTACGAAAAAAAATACATTAAAATGGGACTACTTGATTACCAGGCATCATTTCCCCGTAGTGTTCAGTTTCAGCGTCTGTGGAGAAAATGAAATTACTGATAACTTATTGAGTCCATATACGCTCAACCCGCTCTCAAATGATAAATTAATCTGTCTGTAGTTCATGAGAAATGAAGGATAACGGATATCTTTTTCAAGCATGTGGTCTGCAATACTATGACAAATAGTAATATGCGTTACAAGAGCGGTATGTTGAAGTTTTCATGTTCGAGGAAAAGTTTGAAAAAGCGAAACGTAGTTGAGCTTTTTTAATTTCCGAGAATTGAAAGAAAACATACCGCTCGTGTATCGTATATTATTTTGTGCGAAGATCGTTTATTACACACCTGAAAGAGGAATTTCTAATTAGTTGCAATGAAATCTCCATCTTGGTTTCTGTTCAATGACGGCAAATTTGCAAAACAAAAATATCTATCTTCAACATTGTTGCTTTAAAATGTTTTCTGTGTTTACTATACTCCAGCTGGCCGTGATATACGTCTGTCTTCCCCCCCCCAGTCTATAAATGCGAACTTAAAACAAACGGTAAGGTTATGTAATGAGTCTGGAATCTTGTTGACTTTTTCACGGCTTCCTTAATGTTACTTTCATCACGAATGCAGTAACTTTAGTGGAGTTATAGAGTTTACTTAATTTTTGCAGATATTTAAAAACAATAATTAACAGTGGAATTTAGGTGAAATTGCAGTGGTAAGTTTCCAATTTATAATTATTACTATATTGAACGTCTCTAAAAATAATATGTTAGAAGCCTAAAGCAGTAAAATCAATATGTCACTTAAGCGGTAAGAAGAGGGAAAATTGTTATGTGTGTTAGGTTGGGAATAGTGAATGTGAATTTTAGACTTTCCGCCGATTGGTTTTGTGCGGAAACCAAGCAAATACGCACGATCTCGCACAAATGTTATTTTAATGTAGGCTTTAATGAATTTTTGAAAGCTGTTTTCTGTATCTCACAGTTCGAATTGGCAGTTGTTTTTTTTTTGTATTTACGTTTTCCTTGGCAGTAACTACACATAAAGGACTTTGTCAAGGGGATTCTGTCTGAAAATTGTCGAATGTTGACTTATAAGTAGGGCTCGGAAGTTTTATGATCTAAAATCACAGGAAAATTATCTATAAAATGACCTCAAATTTCTGAAAATATTACATTATAATTTAAAAAAATTGCCATGATTTTAATCTGTGGAAAATACATTGTCACCAAATTCGACTGTCGCATGAAACTTTGTCTGTTTTGTTTTCTTTCGACATTTTCACAAGTGTGATACAATGTACTGACTGTGAGAACTGCGGCTGCAGTATTTGTTCTGTTGCCTTGAATGACAGGAAGCACTAACACACGTGATCAAGTGTCAAGGTTGATGCAACCATAAGGGAAATTCTTGTACGACCAATCGAATTATATAAGCAATCTGTAGAAGATTCTCGAATGTAGTCTACGGCTACACCGTAAAAATGTCCGTTCATAAGCAACAAAAAAATAGAACATTTCCTAAAAAAGGACCAATAAACAATAAAATACCGAGAAATGCAAAATAAAAGTACCTAGCCTATATTAGTTCGTGTTGATGGAAATTAAGAAGTAATAGAGGCAATATACCTCAAGGCACATGCATATTATGTGGACAGAGAGAAGATGACATTCACATCGTTCTTGAATGTCAAAATACAGAAGATATACGGATGAAATTTATAAATGAAAAGTTCCTACAAATAAATAAAGAAATAGCTATAAAAAAACTGATGAATAATAATAATGCAAAATTGCAAAAGCAATTAGGTTTATATCTTTTTTGACTAAAATTTAGAATGGAAAGAATAAATGAAATAAAATTGAATGAAAAAAAAAGAAAATAAATAAATATATAAATAAATAAAGAAATAGGAAGGTGAACAAATACTGATTGTAATTACATACTAGAATGAGTTGAGTCTTGCACAAAACTAAAAGCAAGTGTATCAGTAGGCGTAATCATTTTATTTTTAACAATAGCAACAGCTTTTATAGGCTATGTTCTTCCATGAGGACAAATATCATTTTGAGGGGCAACAAGATAAAACAAAAAAAAAAATGTTTATTAAATATGTAAATTGTAGAAATTGTATTTAAATAATATATTATCTTTGTGTAAAAAAATATTATAAAGTGTGTAATGTAAGGGTTCAATTGATTACTTGTATGTACTTTGTCTGTGATCTATAATATAATAAATATCATATATTAGTGTTGAAGTGAAACGAGTTTCTATTGTATCTTGCATTGTTTGTGATGTCCCAAAAGAAAGAAAGAAAGAAAAAAAGATGACATTTCATCAACTTCGAGTCCAACTTAAAAGTCTCTAACATTGCAAGAAGTAAACCTTGTACAACAAGTTGTTAAAGAGAAACCTATTAATGATTGTATTGTAAAATTTGTCCAGTAGTTCAGAGTGTGATAATATGAAAGAGCTGGTACTCACCCTGTAGTTCAGTGTTGCTGTTGAGATGTGAACTATACTCTGATATCAGGCGTGGTACAGACCGTGTTTTATACAGTACATATTAGTATTATCTAATCACATATCACGTGGTAACACGTCTGCTCCCTCCTGTTCCAGGAGCCGGAGACAATTTTACAGTAACCGTGCGCAATCCGTGCGTAGCAATGTTTTAACTTTAATTGATAATTTTATTTACTTATCCATGCAAGAATTTTTTCTGCGAAATCTTAAGATTTGGCGTAAGAAGTCTGTAGTCAATTCTAGCCTACTTTTCCTTACATTTCCGCACTTCGTAACGGATGAACAGTTCGAAAGGTGATGTTAATATTTGCAAAATAGCTTTCGCCTTTGAGTATTTCACCTTTTCTTCTAGGCTGTGAACATCTTCAGAGATCCTTCCTGCACTGCTGTTCTTTCATTCTTTCGATACACCCCCTCATGTGGTAGCTGTTAGGTAAGTCCATTTTCGGCTTTCCCCTTTCAAAATTCTGTTATGTTCCTTGAGGACACAATATTGAAATTACTAACTTCTATATTTTTAAAGCTGAGCTCACCAAATTTCTATCACTCTTATATCTCTTTAATAATAACAATATCATCCTCCTATGATAAGTGGTTTCTATTTTATTAATATCTTAATAAAATAGTGTATACTTTTTTGTATAAAGTCCCTTGCGCCAAAATTGTATCATAATTATTATAAATTCCCTCGCACCACAGTTTACATTATTTTTAACTGATATTCATTTATTTGGCTCTTTATATACATGGGAACAAAAATTAGTATTGGGTTTTGCTGTAAAATCAATCTGTAAATTTCTAGACTTTAACTTATCATTTTTATTACATTATTTTTAATAATTAATTCTATTTATCTGCTGATTCATTTTACAGCAAAACCCAAATTACCTTTCATCTCGTTTCTCTTATCTATACTCTAACCACGACGTAAATACCAGATCACTTATCTGTGACGTGTTAAGTATACCTCTTATAGAACATCTTGTTATTCATCATCTTTTACAGTATCCACCTCGCGACAATGGAATTCCCTGTCACGAAGTATTAGGGGCTGCAAGACAATAAACACTTTTAAAAACAGCTTAAAAGATAACCTTCTTAGCATTTCACTCCAATCATTCTGACTTAAACTATCACTGTCTACATTGTTACTCCTTCCTTTAGACATGCATCCTGATAGTGCTGTATTTTTAAAATTGTCTCATAATAATCTCTTTCTATTATCTAACATTATTTGAAATATATTAACATTCTATGTATTTTAGCTTAATTCTGCTACATAGTTTGTATTTCAGTGTTTAATTAATAGTTCATAGTATTTTGTTGTTTAATTCGCAAGTAACTCTTGTATACATATAACTTTTATCTAAATCAAATTGTTGAATTCTTTGTAAGTTCATGCATATGTATGTATACTTTTTGCTGGTTGAGTGGAAGAGAAGGCCTTACGGCCTTAACTCTGCCAGCTAAAATAAATAATAATAATAATAATAATAATAATAATAATAATAATAATAATAATAATTATTATTATTATTATTATTATTAATAGTAAGTTTTCCTCCCATGCATATATGGAACCATACAAGTGAGTATCAATTAAAAATAATCCAAAATGTGACGAAAGAAATTGTGATACAATTTTGATTAAAATATTAACAAATTATAAACCACTTATTATTAACAGAAGAAATTTTGTAGATTTGCCATTATTAACCAGATATACCGGTGGCCAAAATTTGGTGAATCTGCCTTTACAAAATAATATGGAAGTTATTAATTTCACTACAGTTGTTTAGTCAACTATACAAAGACAGGTTTGAATCTTATAAGTGATACCAATAAAAATAGAATATAAAAATAGAGAATGAAGTCAGGCGCAGAATGTAAGTTAGAATGAATAAATAGTGTATTGAAATTAAGAAAAGGAAAAAAGGAAAAGAGAATTAAATAATTTGCTTAATTTTTTTTAAATTTATTAAACTCATAATAACCTAGGTCATAATAGAGTTGTATAACCTTGGCCCGTAACTCTGGCTATGATTTATTTCAGTATTACTATACAAAAATCTGCTATATCTAAGTTTACTTGGCTGATCTGCATTCGAAGTTTAAATACGAGTGCATTCCAAGTCTAAATACAGGGTCAGGCAGAAATAATTGGACGATTTATGATTCGAAAATACTGTCAACTTTAAATAATCCGTTTCTGCCGAGCTTTATATTTTCAGGAAGTAATAATATAATAATAATAATTCAATGCAGGTGACGCTTGATTCACGTCATTGGCCCTGAGGAACTCATACAAAAAGAAAATGGCTGTAAACCTAACAATCTAAAGACAGAACTAAAGGAAAGAGAACAAATAAATAATAATGACAAAAACTAGAGACGAAAATCAGTCTTGGAGGCGTCGCATTAGTTCCTTGTTCCCCAGCATCTCTCCCATATAGAAATTATTGCTGACAGTGCTTCGTTAGACGCTCAGGGTGCTATGCATAGACATTTCGCTAGTCCGCGCTACGAGCGGGCTAAACTAGCCCCGGCTATCGGCTGATTACTTGTACAGGAATCATATCATATATCATATCATATCATATCATATCATATCATATCATATCATATCATATCATATCATATCATATCATATCATATCATATCATATCATATCATATCATATCATATCATATCATATCGCTAACACTGGTTTATGAATACGAAAAACGTTAGTTCGCTGATCATCCACCGGAAGCCCGCGCTAAGAATGTCTATGAATATGGCCCTCAGAGTCCATGGTGACATGCTAGGAACAGGAACACAGTCTGCCAACTCAACTGCTTATATTTATGATATAGGCTATTCGATATCTTCTGAAATCTACCTGCGCGTGAGGGGAAGGTCAAAGTGGATTGAAGACCTTCCCTCCCTCGCTATGTTTCAACTTGCAGCTAGCTAGCTCATATACCGCCACCATAAAGTTCTTACTACGGCGCACGCATGCATTAGGTTTCACGAGATAACGAATTATCTGTATAAAGCTGTATTAATAAGTTAAATGATTTCCATTGCTAGTGTTTGTACATATGCATAGGACTACGTTAAAATAAATAAATTCTCTAGATTTTAACAATAAAACATAGTAAAATAGAATGTAAAAGATCAGCTTAAAATTACACTTTTTATAATGATATTTAACACAATAAATGAATCTAAACACGAAGGTCATTTGAGTAGCTTAATATCAAAGACGGACATCTGTCGTCTCCATAGTTTTGATCTAGAGTCAATTTTTAAATTTACAGTGTTCTTTGTAATATTTAACACAATTTATTTTATAAATGTAGTGTTAGAGTTTGCATATGGTTTTACTATAACTGGAAAGAGCATGAAAAATTGTATAAAAAGCCACAACTATCTAAATTTCGATTGAGGTCAGATGTCCGTCTTTGATATTAAGCTACTCATCTGTCAACTTTACTAATAAGTTACAGTAGGCATATTGTCTTATTACATCATATTTGTCCGGAAGTGTAATACATACAGAAACACAGAGTGGAAAATTACAAATCCTTCTATTCTAAAATTTACATTACTGAACAATAGTAATCACACATCCAAGTCGCGAAGGGGGGGGGGTGTGGATTATCACAAGTATCGGTAGCTGAGTTCTGTTGAAGGCCAGGTGTCTTGAAATAACTATAGAGAGAACCTTTCTAACAGAACGTCATGTATGTTAGTAATAAGGTTTCTAAAGTCTTTGCTAAGGTGACAACATTCATTAAATCAATGGTTTTCCATTTTTAATATTGCGTACACTACTTTTAACACTTTATTATAAGTAATTGGTTAACTAGCGGAACTTACTCGTGTTAATTATGTAAGTCTGTGCGACTTACAGCTGTTTCGGTGCTTCATCACACCATCCTCAGAGCCTACTATATCTCGGCGTCATCTCGAACTTCTCTGTATTCAGAACAATGGTACACAGATTACTCTACATACCCATGAGCCAACAACACTACAATGAAGAAGTGAACACAATCAAATACATAGCACAAGAAACCGGTTACAATCCGAACATAATAGACAGCATCATAAGAAAGACAAAACAAAAACTTAACAAACACAAAAACACCCAAAACACAACACAAATACAAGAACACAAGAAATACATCACACTAACATATGAAAACAAAAGCACACATAAGATCACATCTTCATTCAGAAAGCAGAAATACAACATAGCATTACAGAACAGAAAACACACTACAAAGACACCTCAACACACAAACAACACAAACAAATAAATATAACCACACAGGCGTATACAAACTCACATACAATAGTTGCGACAGTTTCTACATTGGACAGACAGGCAGATCATTCCAAACTCGATACAAAGAACACATTAAAGCAATAACCAGAGGACACATTACAGCTACATACGCCGATCACATAACCAATGCTAACCATACATATAATAACATAAATGCGTACATGGAAATCCTACACACAAAACCAAGAACCAAAAACTCAACACACTGGAACAATATGAAATATACAAGCACACTAAAACACACCCCGATCAAATTCTCAACACACAGATCAATTTCAGTACACACACACAATTTGACTCCACTTTTCAACACTTTTCAACAATCAAACGCACCCACACAACAGGCAGAGAAGTTCGAGATGACGCCGAGATCTAGTAGGCTCTGAGGATGGTGTGATAAAGCACCGAAACAGCTGTAAGCCGCACAGACTTACATAATTAACACGAGTAAATTCCGCTAGTTAACCAATTACTTGCAATGGTTTTGTTGTAGCTGTGAAGTTGTCCTAATATTTCCCAGCATTCCTCTCTGTCTCTTGAAGCTATGGAAAGACTGAGTTTTGTTACGGCCTGGATGACTGCTTTAGAATCGGATAGTACAACACAGTGATTGAAATATGACAGTCTGCAGATTAACATTGTTTTAAAGAGGTGAGGATGGCCCGTATTTTTCCATCAAATGCAGTTTTGTTGCAGCCAAGGTTCGTGTAGAGAGAAAACAATTCAGAGTAGACACAGAGAGTAATAAATTATATTTATGAATCACAGATACAGTCCATGCTGATTAACCTGAAAATTACAATTCTTATCTTATCTATCTTTTTCTCCCTATGCCATTTCCATCTCTCTCATAGAGGCCTACACACAACTGAACGAAATATAGATCTATCTAATTCTTTGTGGAACTTTCTGAGATCTTAAAGTTCTCTGCTATAAGAGGTGTTCTTCACCTCAAATATATATAATTATGTTTGAGTGTATTCCTTTCACAGCATATAACGATCCAAGATGGGTTATTTTACGACACTGTATCAACATCTCAGGTTATTTAAAGTCTGAATGAGATGAAGGTGATAATGCCGGTGAAATGAGTCCGAGGTCCAGCACTGATAGTTATCCAGCATTTGCTAATAATGGGTTGAGGGAAAACCCGGAGAAAACCTCAACCAGGTAACTTGCCCTGACGGGATTTGAACCGGGGCCACCTGGTTTCGCGGTCAGACGCGGTCAGCAAGAAATCGCAAAAATCAAAATGGAACATCACAAGTGTTTGAATAAGAATTTTTTTAGGGTACCGGTAAAGAATGGAGCAACGAGAATATGTTCTTACATATGTATGTTACCTGACTATTTCAATTTAGATCACTGTCCATAAAGAAATCAAGATTCTTACCGGTTTCAGAATATTCTATTAATTTACCATTTAGCGTTGTGTGTAGTAGATTATCGCGGTTAAATGTTCCAAGCAGATGTTGGTGTCCCATTACAATAGACTGAGATTTTTCTGGGCTAAACCTTAATCCAAACGTATGAACCCACATGGAGAAAGAGTTAAAATTGTCATTCATTTTATTTCGTCATTCGTTTCGTCGAGGTGGAAAGTTTGTAGTTAGTGGGTGTAGAAAACGGGAAATGATGAGCTTGACTAATTATATGTAGCCTTTGCAGTTTTGTATTGTTATCTTGTGTACAAAGAGTTACTTTGAAAGTTATGAGGACGATAAGGTGACATTGCTGATTTCAAAACTAAACGTGCTGTTGGTCAATATCTGCCTTCCCACCTGATGTAAATTTTCCGTTCAAGTTGACTTCATAATTGTGTTACAGTACGGAATTCTTTATCACAAAAGGACTATGAAATTTCCGTAAACTGCATATTTCTTACAATTTCACAATTATTTTAAATATTACTGTGTTATTAATGTTATTAATTAATGTACATAAGAGGGACATAAAACAAATGTGATAATTATAGAGGCATTACCCTACTCTCAACTGTATCCAAATTATACGCCAACATAATTAAAAACAAACTATCGGCATTTAGCGAAACCTTTTTGGAAGAGGAACAATGCGGATTCAGGCAGGGAAGGAGCACTATAGATGCCATATTTACCCTACAACAAATTATTGAAAAAAGGAGAGAATTTAATCTTCATTATAATTGTTATTTATAGACTATGAAAAGGCATTATGACAATGTAAACCGAAATAAACTATGGCAGATATTACAGGAGGAACATGTACACCCACATATAATGAGAACTACACAAAGTTTATATCAGAACTTTAAAATCCAAATTAAATTACCAGGTGGACAAATATTTTTTTTTATTTTATTGGGTTATTTTACGACGCTGTATCAACATTTAGGTTATTTAGCGTCTGAGGCTGAAAATAAATATACCTGGTGCCCTTTTATTTTGTTTCTTTAAATAATGATTCAATCGAGTGTGAACTCAAAACTCGCCCAGTCCATTTGGCCATTTTTATGATTTATAGGCGTATATATGATGTAGTTTGAGACCTATATCATTATATTTTAAACTTGTTTTCTTTCAAAACAACGTCAATCCTTGTCTAAAAGTTTGTATTATTGTGCATATGACTTGAAAACTCGCTCAGTCCGTAGACCGGTAGATACAAAAACTAGCCCAGTCCTTCCATAAAAATGAACCTAACGCTCTTTGGGATCACACTTTCAATGAAATGATGAAAAACATTTATCTATTAACTTATGGATTACACATACTGGTCTGAAAGGACTGAAAGAAGGACAAAGGTGGAAATGTGATTACTGTGGATATAAATCTGCACTTATCTTGAAGGTTATCAAACCCAGTGCCGTTGTTCAATTACTGCACCGGTAGTTTAACAATGAACTATAAAATTCATATCCAACGCTAGGAATAAAGACCAGAAAGCGAATTGTAATAAATATATTTTATTATGACATTTATTATGAGTTACAGGCAGTATAAAGATGTGGTTGAGATTATGGAGGTGGGATGAGAAGGGTGGAAACAGCTCAGTCATCGTTGACGGGCACGACACGGAACTTCTGGTTGGCTCCTCCGTGCTTGGGGTGACTCTGCAGGGTAGCATAGTTGTCTGTATTACCGTTAGTGACGTCCAAAACCGTCCCCATGCCGCTTCGGATGGTGAAGTCGTCATCGAAGAACCACTTCTGATTATCGCCACCGTTGGCCTTCCACATCACGATCTGTCCCAAGTCTGAACCTCCCTTGATATCCAAAGCCTTCCTGTGGGGCACAAAATAATCTGTAAATGTCGCATCTGCATCATAAGTGTGAAGTTTGCGGGACATTAATCACTATAGAAACTTGTAATACGTCATAACGTGTGCACAGAAGAGCTAGACAATACATCAGGAACTGTAGAAGTAGAGTCATTATGAATCTTTGTAATAACCAAAGTTTGTACAAGGAAGAACCAGAAATTAATACGCGGAGAAGAATTACTTTTCTATCAAAAAATGTACAGTTGGGTCACTAGTCAATCTGTAAAACACGTTGTACCTTGTTAAAGAAAGAGATACTAATGAATCCTGGAATATTATAAGTTGTCCAAATTAGGGCCATTAATCAATTCGAAAAAAAAAGTATGAAAGTTTGTCCAAACAACTCGCTGTTTCTTTTAATTCGACGCAATGCCAACTGCGCGATTTTCTAGCGTCGCGCGTCGGTAGGTCCGAAATTTTGAAATGAGATTTCACTTACAGTGAATGAAAACCTGTGGAAAGACACGATCAATGTAAGCAGGATTCGAAACAACGTCCGAGAGGAGCCCCGAAGCACGAGTCCCGTTCGCTAACTCCTAGATTACACCGATGGGCGATTCATTAATATATATAACATTTTGGAGATAGTTCAAAGTATATTGACTAATTAATATCTGTTATATATTCTCCAGTCAACAATAAATTATTGCTAATGATTAATGAATCTGTGCAATTTGCCACAGCTGGTCTGTTATAAGAGCCGCAAAACAAGAACCAAAACCACTGATCAGTCTATAAAATATGTCAGATCTTGTTAACATAAGAATCATTATTAGTCCATACGATATATTAGAAATTGTCCATGCAAAAGCTGATCTGTGAAAGATTAAGATTTTGTCCAAACAAGAGTCATTATTAATCTGTACGGTATATTAAAACTTGTTGGGTTAAAAACCACTGACCACTCTGTGAAAT
This sequence comes from Periplaneta americana, assembly GCF_040183065.1. Lineage (NCBI taxonomy): Eukaryota > Metazoa > Arthropoda > Insecta > Blattodea > Blattidae > Periplaneta > Periplaneta americana. Next base: position 12,743,612 of record NC_091121.1, read on the forward strand.
ACATCAGGCCTTGTCCAAACAGGTTCCATTATCAATCTGTATGGCATATAGGAAGTTGTCCAGACAAGAACTACTGATCAGTCTGAAAAATATGTCAGATCTTGTATTAACAAGAGCGTTATCAGTCTGTATGATATATAGAAAGTTTTCCAGACAAGAGCTACTGATCAGTCTGAAAAATGTGTCAGATCTTGTATAAACAAAAGCATTATCAGTCTGTATGACATATAGAACGTTTTCCAGACAAGAGCTACTGATCAGTCTGAAAAATGTGTCAGATCTTGTATAAACAAAAGCATTATCAGTCTGTATGACATATAGAACGTTTTCCAGACAAGAGCTACTGATCATCTGCAAAATATGTCAGATCTTGTATAAACAAGAGAGTTATCAGTCTGTATGACATATAGAAAGTTTTCCAGACAAGAGTTACTGATCAGTCTGAAAAATATGTCAGATCTTTTATAAACAAGAGCATTATCAGTCTGTATGACATATAGAAAGTTTTCCAGACAAGAGTTACTGATCGGTCTGAAAAATATGTCAGATATTTTATAAACAAGAGCATTATCAGTCTGTATGACATATAGAAAGTTTTCCAGACAAGAGTTACTGATCAGTCTGAAAAATATGTCAGATCTTGTGTAAAAAAAGAGCCGTTATCAATCTCTATGACTTAGGAAGTTGTCCAGACAAGAGCTCCTAATCAGTCTGCAAAATTTGTCAGATATTGTATAAACAAGAGCCGTTATCAGTCTGTATGACATATAGAAAGTTTTCCAGACAAGAGCTACTGATCAGTCTGCAAAATATGTCAGATCTTGTATAAAAAAGAGCCATTATCAATCTGTATGAGTTACGAAGTTGTCCAGACAAGAGCTCCTAATCAGTCTGCAAAATATGTCAGATATTGTATAAATAAGAACCATTATCAATCTGTATGACATATAGAAAGTTCTCCTGACTGATTATTCTGCAAAATATGTCAGTTTATCCAAAAAAGAGCTATTGCCAATCTCTATGGCATATAGGAAATTGTACAGACAAGAGCTACTGATGAAATAAAAAAAAAACAAGAAATAAAATTACGGTGTAAATACAGAGAAACTCAAAGAAAACGAGACTCATGACCCATGTTACGTGAACAGTAGGGCCTCGGACTGAATTTATGGTATCAGAAGCTGTTGACATCACCACGTACCCGTTGAGTTTGCTTTGGATCATGCCTTTCTTGTACTTCCACTGTTGGTTCTCCTCGCCCTTGAATTCAAACAGGATGACCTCTGCTCCATCGCCTTTGTTGTTATCCTTGACGTCCAAATATTTACCAGATCCCACGTTCTGTATGTAGAAAGCCATTGTTGATCGATGATTTCTGTAAAATCAACACAAAGTGTTTCTTGAACATATCCTGATTTAAGCTAGTTTCAATCGTTTGATGTTCATAAATTTAGATTTTGAACTTGAAAGAGCTTTTTTACATACGTAATTAAATTTTAATTGTAGTTAAAACGTTTTAACTATTGGTTTCAGGTAGTAATAAACGGTTGTTGGGGCGATATATCTGGATATAAATTACGTTTACTCCTAAGTAAAGAGTTAAAAATGTTCCATTACATTAGTAGGCCTCTTTGAATAACTCTTTTACTTATCGTTAACGAAGACAAGCCAGATGCGTTATACCGCATATTAAAAAAAAAGGCACATTAAGAACTTATACCCTTATAGGCTATTACAAGCTCTTATACAGGGTAATTCAGGAGGAGTTGTCGCCACTTATAGAGCTTATTTCCGAAAACATTTTGAACAAAATATTCCGTATAAACATGGGTCTTATTTTCAATAATTTCAGAGTTACACTAATTTGAATTTGTTTGTAAAATACCTTTTTTCCTTTAGTTTTAAAGGGACAAGAATATTACAAGTAGAGAATGAACTATCCAGAAGAATCATTTTTTAATTAACTAGTATCCTAATCTTTATTTAAATTGTTAACTAGAAAATGACAGTATTCTTACACACTTATCACAACAATTGTTACAAATCATACTATTTCTAGTGACTTGATTCTGGACTCTTCAATTTTGCAACCTGATAATAGGCCTATAGTCTTAAAGGATTTACAAGAGTAGAGTGATTTGTAACAATTGTTGTGATAACTGCATAAAAATAATGTAATTTTGTAATTGAAAAGAAAATATTATACGAAACAATTAAGAAGCTAGCTTTAGAATATTAGCCAATTAAAAAATGATACTTTTGAATAGTTCAGTCTCTATTTATAATATTCGTTTACCCTTGAAATTAAAGAAAAAAGTAGTTTACAAACAACTTCAAATTAGTGTAACTCTCAATATTTTGAGAATAGGACCCATATTTATATGACATTTTTGCTCAAAATGTCTTCGAACATAAGCTCCATAAGTGGCGGTAACTCCTCCTGAATCACCCTGTATTTCACCAGTAATTCAGAGTATGATAATATCAAAGATATGGTACTCACCCTGTAGTTGAGTTGCTGTTCGGATGAGAACTATACTCTGATACCAGACCTGGGGCAGACCGCGTTATATACAATACGTATAGACGCTATCTAATCGTGTATCACGTGATAATTCATTTCTAGGAGTCGGAGAGAATTTTACAGTAACTGTGTGCAATCAGTATGTAGCAATGTTTTAACTTTAAATTCACATTGCTGTTTAATTATTCACGTAAGATATTTTTTCTGCGAAATCTTGCAGTTTGGAGCAGTAAGTTTGTAGTTAAATCTAGCCTACTCTTCCCCTCATTTCCGCACTTCGTGATAGGATGGGCTGGTAGAAATGCGGATGTTGATATCTGTGAGACAATTTCCTCCTTTGAACATCTCACCACTGAGTCCTGTCGAAGTGGATTGTAAGGAGGTGGGACTAATCTTGTTACGACCAGCCGTTTTGATTCTTAATAACATCGCAGTTAACAATTACATACATACATACATACATACATACATACATACATACATAGTCTTCTTTCAAATTTATTTATTTATTTATTATTTTGCTAATCATTATAATAAATAAATAAATAAATAAATAAATAAATTTGAAAGAAGACTATGTATGTATGTAACATAAAATATAATACATACAGAAAAAATTTAGCTCGCCCCTGAAAGAGTAGAACTCGTGCTCAGGGGCGGATTCCTGAATTGAAATTAATAATTATACAATACAATTTGTCTTATGTCTACTGTGCAATTATACTCGTAGTATATAAATTTAAATTCACAATTTTTCAATTTTTATAAAATCCATACATAACTTTTTCAATATAATACTAGAACTATTAGAATTGACAAGATTAGGATATTTAAATATAAATTTGTTATATATTCTTGGGTCTAAATTACTACTATGATTAAATACTGTAACAGTGTTGCATTTTGGTTCAAACAATCTTAAAGAATTCATACCTTTTGTTTCATAACTGTGAGAATACAATTCAAAATTATTTCGATTTTTATGTACGAATTTTATTAATACAATATAATAAATTTGTCTTACGTTAAGTACATTAAAGTCTAGAAACAAATTTTGAGATGGAAAATAAATAGGTTTATGAAGACATATTTTAATTATTTTCTTCTGTAATAAATATAGTGGATTAAAATTGGATTTAAATGAGCTACCTCATCCTGTAATTCCATACATAATTACCGATTGAAATAAAGTTAAATATATTGTACGTAATAAACTTATTGACAAGTAATTCCTCAATAAAACAAAATAATATACTATTTTACGTAATTTATTACAAAGGTAATTAATGTGTTGGTTCCATTTTAAATGATTATCGAAAATTATGACTAAATACTTAACTTCAGAGGACTCTTTAATAATCGGACATTTACACTGTATAAGACAACAATCTGAATTATGTAATTTAATACTTAATGTAGATGTAGGAGGTTTGTTACATTTTTCATACAATGAGAATGGAATAATTATGGTTTTATTTTCGTTGATAGAAAGATAATTTATGTTAAATCATTTATTTTATTAATTTAAGTCCATTATTTGAATCATTATATGCATCATAACAGGTTTTTCCACCAAAAAGCAAAACTGTGTCATGCCAGGCCTTTCACTGCAAACCCACCATTCTCCAACCTTTCCTATTTTCCGCCTTCCTCTTAATCTCCGCATATGATCTATATATTTTAATGTATGTTAGAATCACAAGTATGTAATGTATCGTATTTCAGTTATCATAAACCTATTACGTCTGGTTTATGAAAATGTTACGGAAACTTAATGCAAGAAAATTTTGTCAGAAAAAAAAAAACAGATTTTTAATGTTTGATGTTTTCATATACATCTTTCGCGACAATCCGATTCTCGCGACTTTACCTTATTTCAGTTTTTGTCAACAGCGTCTGTTTCAATAGGTGCTTTGCGCTGTCACCCGTAATAGTGATGATACTATTTATCACTATTCGTCGTCTATTTTTCTGTGATTGGTATGTATGACTATCATCGTAAACGCAGTTTATTACATTTGAGTCCATATTATGTGTTTGAATGCATTATTGTATTGTATTGTATTTATTAACATTCCATGGTATTCATACATTGCTTCACAGCTAGAATATGGAACAAGTCAAAAAACTTAATACTATTACAAAGTCTTAATTTATAGCCACAGTCTAGATGAAATATATGCAGAAGAGATTTACAATATAGTCTACTAGTACAGCACAAAGTTTTAGTATCAATTTCATGAAGCGTTATTAAATGTCATGAATTCACCTACAGAATAGAAGTCGTGAGAAATTAGGTACTTCTTTAATTTGGCCCTAAATAATCTTATGTTTTGAGTTTCATTTTTTATATCGATAGGGAGGCTATTAAAAATTTTTACTGCCATATAACGCACTCCTTTTTGATAGCATGATAGACCTGCCGATGGAGTATGAATGCATTTTTTACGTGTATTTATGCTATGAACTGTTGAATTAGTTACAAAGTTTTCGCGATTACATAAGAGGAAGATTATTAGTGAAAAGGTATACTGACAAGCCATGGGCATTATTTGTAGTTTTTTGAAAATAGTCCTACAAGATTCCCTAGATTTGGCACCTACTATTATTCTAATTACTCTTTTATGTAATAGGAATATACTGTTACTATCTGTGGAATTTCCTCAGAATATTATTCCAAAACTCATTACCGAGTGAAAATATGCAAAGTGTATTGTTTTTAAGGTATTGATATTTACTATCTTTTGCATAGATCTAATAGCAAAACATGCTGAATTTAGTTTGGAGGTAATTTCTTTAATATGATTTTTCCAATTTAACACATTATCGATTTTTAAGCCAAGAAATTTTGTTGTTGTTGTTTCTAATAGGGATGTATTGTTAATTATTGCGCTAGAAATTTGCGATGTTGAATTTGGACAGGATTTAAATTGAATTATGTTAGTTTTGTTACAATTTAATACTAATTTATTGACTGAGAACCAGTCATATATTTTGAAGAGAATTTCCTCAATCATTTTATTTTCAATTCTATTACCGTGTAAATTAATTACTTAATATCAATGTAACATACAGTATGGGTTTAGACAGTAAGTCAAGATTTGAGTCTTATAAGAGGCAGTACCAAAATGTAGAAATATTTCAAGTGACATTGATATGTCCTATTGTACGTTTTTTCTTTTATGGATTCTTTAAATTCGCTCACATGTCTTAGTTCCAAACCTAATGTAAATATTTTTCTTGCTGATTGATTTATTGATCCAACACTGATAATATTGATAGGCGAGAATTACATTGTAAATCCTCGTATCAGATGATCCTCTCTAAAATACTATCTTGTTGGCTATAGATAATGTGGTCATAGCATATTATGTTGCTTTAAATCGACAACTATTTAAAGGAAAAGCTGCTAACGTTATATTGTATGCTTATTATTTACAATTTTATCGGAAATAATGTAACATTGAAAAATTCGTTTGCAGAACGAAACATTTTTTCGGATCAAATTTCAGCCAATTTAAAAGACAAAACTAAAATTCTTTTGATCATTTATTATCATAATACATTGCTCTCCTAAATTGACTGAGCATATTGGGAATTTAGATCAATGACTTTCCCAAAACATGCTATGAAAAATGTATCATATAAAACAGTTTTTATCTCGAAATGGAAGCAAAAACGAACGAAATTGTACTAAACTTTTTTGTTTGAAATATTTCAAAGAATAACTCCCTTAAATTAATGACTTTACTTTCAGTTTATAATAGAACCTGTAACATTATTGTCGAAGTAAAAGGATGAGTTAATGAATTTTTTTACTAGGTTATTTTACGACGCTTTATCAACAGCTTAGTCGACCTGGTTTCCAAGTTTGCTCAAGGTTGCGGGTTCGATCCCGGGTCAGATCGATCGCATTTAAGTGTGCTTAAATGCTACAGGCTCATGCCAGTAAATTTACTGGCATATCTACTGGCATGTAAAATAACTCCTGCGGGACAAAATTCCGGCACATCCGGCGACGCTGATATAACCTCTGCAGTTGCGAGCGTCGTTAAATAAACCATAACATTTTCAACAACTTAGCTTATTATCGTCTGAATGAGATGAAGGTGATAATGACGGTGAAATGAATCCGAGGTCCAGCACCGAAAGTTACCCAGCATTTGCTCATATCGGGTTTGATTGAAAACCCCGAAAAAACCTCAACCAGATAACTTGCCCCGACCGGGAATCGAACCCGGGCCACCTGGTTTCGCGGCCAGACGTGGTAGCCGTTACTCCACAGGTGTGGACGAGTTACTGAATTTTAAGAGTAACGTCCATATATCATTTAAAATAAACAACCATACAGTCACATTTATTATATTAAATTTTCTTGGCGTTTTAAGCTGGACACTTTGTTTTTATTGTAAGGTCCACGAGGTTCGAGTAATTATGAGAGAAGAAGTTTTGTCAAGAAATTTCGGCCAGCGTATGGTATCTTTGTAAATCGTGATGAATTTGGAGAGCTACAGTGAGTAGCAAAATCCATTTTGTAAGCCAGTTATAACAGCTATACGGGATCATCGTCCTGATGTTACCCTCGTTGTGGTTGGATGATCGTTCACCATAACTGAGGAATGTGGACATGAGTCTAGCAATCGGCTAGTTGCCTTTGGCCCTCCATGGACTATGCCATCATGGACTTATTCTTTCTTTTGTTTCTTTCTTTTGTTTCAATGAATAACATTTACAACTGGGCGTTAAAGCATAGGATGAAAATAAATGGTTCTAAAAGTAAATCTATAACATTTTGTAAAACCCGAGACGAAACTAGTCTTAATTACGAATTCAGTGGTGTTGTAATTCCGCAAGAACAATGTTGTAAATACCTAGGAGTGTATTTAAACTCCAAACTTTCTTGGGGAGAGCATGTTGATAATGTTACAGGCAAAGCTTGGAGGGCACTTCACTTTATTATGAGAATCTTGAGAAAGGCTAGCCCCAAATCGAGGGAAATAGCATATCTAACATTAGTGCGACCGTTAATGGAATACGGAACTACGTGTTGGGATCCCTATAGAATATATCAGATAAATTCCTTAGAAAGAATCCAGTATAGGGCAGCTAAATTTGTTAAAGGTAAAAGAGAAGATGGGAACGATACGATAAAAGAACTTAAATGGGAAACTTTGGAAAACAGACGTAGGAAAACTAGAATAACATCATTGTATAGAGCACATCTAGGTCAGAAAGCATGGGTAGACATAACGGCTCGGTTAGAAAAGCCAACGTACTATGGTAGGAACGATCATGATTTTAAAATCAAATGTAGGAAACAGAAAACGGATGTAGGTAAATTCTCATTTTTAAATAGAACTATAAATGATTGGAATGACCTACGTGCAGCGGTCTTTGAGGGCTGTCCTTCCTTAAGGAGATTCAAGAATAATTTAAAGAGTTGTGTATAAAGTGAAAATTAAAATTAAGGTGACATTCAACATTTAATTTTTTAAGATGGCATGTATTTATCTAGCCTGACGAGTTTACTTCCTTGGTTTGAATTGTAAATTATTTAAAAATAGCGTGTAAGAGGGCCTTAGACTAGAAATGTTTAGTTTAAATGTAGTTCTGTTTATAAGTATGCATAAGAATGCAATTATTTGACTTATTTGAACTGTTGTATCAGTGAAGCGAGGTGAGTCAGTGAAGTTATGGTTTTACAGTGCAGTGAACAGTTCCGATCAGTGATAATTTATAGCGTCAATGAAATGTGTTCTATAGTGTCAGTGAAATGTGTTACAGAGTGTCAGTGAAATGTGTGCTAAAGTGTCAGTGAAATGCGTCATAGTGCCACTACAGGGAATGAGATGAGAGTAAAGTGAAAGACTATTGAAAATTATGTAGGACCTATACATAATTATGTAGGTTGTGTTGTAAAATTAGGTGTTTTATTTTATGTTTAATTATTATTGTGTTAAATTGTATTGTGTATTCTTATTGTATTGTGTATAAAATTGTATATGTGTTGTAAATTTTATTATGTAGGCTATTGTAAATTTTATTGTGTATTGCTTATCATTTTAACTGTGTATTGTTAATATTGTATATACCACTGCCACCAGGTGCTTGCCCATTTGCAGTGTAAATAAATACATACATACAAGTCCAAAAGAAAATTCTACAAAATAGAATTAAGCTTTTTAGTTAAAATCTTAAACCTTTGATTTTAATTCAGCAATCCCCAGTATCACGAGATGCTCCCTTGAAACTTCACATCAGAGCATGAGTCACACTGATAAGAACGGCTGCGTAACGTGGGCGTGAACAGCGCTATCTCACGCAGTGCAAATATTGGAAAAGGCGAGGCTAGCTTCAATGGCACACCTCTGGCTTTTTATGTAACGTGCAAATAAATACAGCGAACGGACGTAGATAATAGAATCCTCTGAATTATAGACATGCTTCGGTAGACTAAACGGCGGTTTTACCAATTTCGTCAGAGAAACGTCAAATAAACAACCGTTATTTCTTAACTGCTAATTACATTCAGAATTGTTGTTATTGGTAAAGTTTTTACTTTCCCTGTAAAGTTGAACCTTACAATCTCATATTGTTTAACACAAGTTTATTATTCACAAAGAATATTTACAGTTTACAAAAACTGTAAACAGAGTGAAATCCCCCATTGGAAAATAGCTGCAGTAGGTTAATTTCTCCTTTACGTGACATCTCTGAGCATGGAAACTTTGGTTGATTCTACATATGTACGTATGTGATAAGTGATAAAATACAAAATCCCAAGAATCTCGCACTGCGCTGAAATCGTATTTAAAAACAAGAAGCGTAAGAGTACGGGGAAACTACCTACTTTCCTTCTAAGATTAGTTCCTGGATTCGCTTTTGAGAGTCGGACTAATATATCGTCGTTGTTCCTGCAATAACTCCTATGTAACATATTTATCGATTTTCAGACATATTTATCGATTTTCAGATTTTTGCTCTATAAAATAACTTAAAAATAGTGATACAACAAATAATAAAATCTCCTATATGTATTTATGTCCCGCTCCGTGGCATCGTGGTCTAAGGCATCCTCATTGGGGAAGAAATTTTCTCATGAAATTTCGGCCAGTGTATTGGATCGGTGCCCACTCAGCATCATGATGCACTTGGGGAGCTACGATAGGTAGCGAAATCCGGTTACGCAAACCAGCTATAATGGCTGGGGGGCTCATCGTGCTAACCACACGATACCTCCATTCTGTTGGATGATCGTCCACCTCTGCTTCGCAATGTGGCCGTGAGGCCAGCAGCCGGCTGGTCGGTCTTGGCCCCTCGTGGGCTGTAGCGCCACGGTTTATTATTATTATGTGTATGTATTATTCTTTCGAAAATTTAAGAATTCACAATCTCCTATGTACGGCTGCCATAGGATGAATAAAAGTGGTTTTCTTCCTACTGAATAATTTTATATTTTGCACATAGGAGTTGTTGCAGGAACAACGACGATATGCAGTAATATGAAATCTGAAGGAAAGCCTCTCCATGAATTTTAGAAGTTCTGAGAGTGTGTAATTATTCTATATTAAATTCTCATCATTAATATGTGTAGATTGTTGCGGATGGATTGTGGTTTTACATGTTTTAGATTTTTAAAGTTTTACGTATTTTTGGACGGTAGCACAATGTTAATGTTTGTTGGTAGGCAATGTTTACTGCTTGGTAACGATCGGAGTAGCTTAAGTTAGCTTAGGTTTCGTTAGCTTACCTTAGTTTAGCTTAGTTTTGCTCAGTTAAAGTTAGGTTAGGTTACAGTCGAAATTATGTGTTTCCGAATTTTTTTTTGTATTACTTTCGAAAGTCAAGCATAAAATTAGTTTATTAAGATTTTATTAATTTGTCCTATAGAATAACATCTGTAATATTGACAAATAATATTTGAGGACAAACATTCTCTCCGGCGCCGGGGATCGAACCCAGGTTCTTGGTTCTACGTACCTACGTACCAAGCGCTCTGACCACCGAGCTACGCCGAATACAATCCACAGCACCGGATCGAACCTTCCTCCTTCAATGTTTCCCTTGCCTAACTTAGAGTCTGGCTACAAACAAATTAAAATACTCACTTCAGTGAGAGATACAAAATGAATATTTATACATGGGAAGTGAAAGGACTTCTTTTTGGCGCTAGGGGAACTTCATTTAAGTTAACCAAAACCATTCTCCTTTCTCTTAAATTTTCTGAGGACATTAAGAAAATTTGTCTAATGGTATTGAGAGATTCATTATCCATTTTACACAATCACTTGTATAATACTAAGTAATTTTTTTTTACTTCATTTCATTACTCTTCAATGTATTTTCATCTCATTTTTCTCCGAAATCAAATTGTACTTTATTTTTAAATTTATCATTGTTCCGTATTCTCTCCGCAATCATATTGTATTTTTAATTTAACCTCTGCTTTGTATTCTGGATCCTAGTGGTCAGCCGTAGATGTCGGCCAGATGTCCCAAATTGTGGAATTTGTGTTCCGAATATTGAACGAAATTCAGCCATTACACAGAGAAGGGCAGACATTGAGAGAGAAGACGTACGAGTTGCCGAAAACTATATTTTGGATATCACTTCCGAGATAATCTCAAAATCGATTTCTTGCGGCATGACAATTCGCGGGTGCTCGTGTAAAGGGGGTTAAGTCAAATTGTAAGGTTTGTAAACTTCTCTCCTTTGGTACTGAACAAAACCCCTTTGTCACAAACTATGGAGCACTGTACCTGCATCATAGATTTAGGAATAACTTAACCCCTTTAACACAAGAAAATAGTAATATACGTTACAAGAGCGGTATGTTGACGTTTTCATGTTCGAGGAAAAGATTGAAAAAGCGAAACGTAGTTGAGCTTTTTTAATTTCCGAGAACATGAAAACAAACTTACCGCTCGTGTATCGTACATTATTTTGTGCGAAGATCGTTTATTACATACCTGAAAGACGAATTTCTAATTAGTTGCAATGAAATCTCCATGTTGGTTTCTGTTTAATGACGGCAACTTCGGAAATCCAAAATATCTTTCTTCAACAATGTTGCTATAAAATGTTTTCTGTGTTTACTATACTCCAGCAGGCCGTGATATACGTCTGTCTTTTTTCCCCCCCAGTCTATAAATGCGAACTTAAAACAAACGGTAAGGTCATGTAATGATTTATTTTTCATTTTAATATTTTAACAATATTATTTATATAACATATTGCAGTAATAACATCGGCATCTGGAATCTTGTTGATTTCTTCACGGCTTCCTTAATGTTACTTGTATCAGGAATGCAATACGTTTCGTGGAGTAGTAGACTTTACTTAATTTTTGCAAATATTTAAAAACAATAATTAACATTGCAATTTAGGTGAAATTGCAGTGGTAAGTTTCCAATTTATAATTATTACTATGTTAAACGTCTCTAAAAATAATATGTTAAAAGCCTAAAGCAGTAAAATGAATGTCGCGCTTAAGCGGTAAGGAGAGGGAAATTGTTATGTGTGTTGCGTTGGGAATACTGAATGTGGTATTTCACAGTTACCGCGTATTGGTTCTGTGCGAAAAACAAGCAAATACGCACGATCTCGCACAAAAGTAATTGTGGATAGTTCAAATTGTACTTATTCCAGTTTAGCCAATTCATACTTAACCCCCTTTACACGAACATCCTCCAATTTCTCTTCGTATTTCGCGTAATGGGAAAGTGAAAGGTAAGCCAACAGTAAGTTGTATTTTGTTTGTCCCCATGTTGCAGTATTAATGGCGGATTCACACCTCTTATCTGAAGCGGTGTTAAGGACCAATCCATTAAATAATACGCAGGCAGGAAAAACGAAACACGGGGGTTAGCCTTAAAGACAGCAGCTCTTAACAATACACTATCTTTATAGACCACTTTGCGAATCCAGGCCCGGCCGCAAGCCGGAGCTCCCTGAGTTATTGTACAGGGGCTGCGCCCCTCACAATGGTGGTGAATTATTACCCAAAACCCTATAAAAATACTTTTTTACTGGGCTGCGAATGGTTGAGGAGCCAATACCGAAATTTACTGCACCCGCCCGCCGCTCTAATTTCTTTGAGAGTCATCACCGTTTTATCACCGGAACCAGAGGCATTAACTCGATTGGACACCTTGCCACCCCCCCCCCACGCGCTAACAAGAAGTTCGGATTAGGTGTAACCGGGTGTGTACAAGAGCGGTGTGCTTTTATCTTGGGGACCGAGTTCCAGTCCTTTTATCTGCTTTCGAAAGCTCGAAATAAAATTAGATCTACTACGAGGCGCATCCAGAAAGTAAGTTTCCCTATTAAAAAAAAAAGAACACACACTTTCAGGAAAACATTTATTGGCAACAGGTACAGCAATGTTTCAGCTATATTTCAACATAGCCACCATCAGAATTGAGACACTTGTATCGTGGGATCAACTTTTGTATCCCTCTGTCGTAGAACTCTGCCGCCTGTGAATGGAACCAGCGTGTAACAGATATCTTCAGCTCTTCGTCGTTGCCAAAACGCTCACCGGAGAACAGGAATTTCTTGAGGTGCAAGAAAACGTGAAAATCGCTGGGAGCAAGATCAGGACTGTAGGGTGGATGATGAAACAACTTCCAGCCGAATTCCGTCAAAACAGCTGCTGTGCGCCGAGCCGTATGTGGACGAACATTGTCATGGAGGAGCACAACACCTGCAGTAAGCATTCCACGCCTCTTATTTTGAACAGCATGTCGCAATTTTCGCAGTGTTTCACAGTAACGGTAAGCGTTCACTGTTTCACCTCTTGGAAGGAAGTCAATGAGCAGAATGCCCTTCCTGTCCCAGAACACGGTGCACATCATCTCATCGCCCGTGACGATCCTGTCGAGGAACTTGTCGCCGTCATCGTGATACCTTTGCAGAAATGTCAGTGCTGCTCCTAAACGTTGCATTTTGTGTTCGGGTGTCAGGTTTTTCAGCACCCACCTGGCACACACTTTTTTGAACAGAAGGTGCTTAGTGACAATCTCGTGCAACAAGAATCGCGATATCTGCGGAAAATGGCTGCTCAGCTCCGTAATCGTGAAGCGACGGTTCTCCATGATGCACTGCCGCACCACCTCAACACGATCATCATTGATGAGGGACGGTCGCCCACTGCGCTCTTCATCATGGACACTTTGACGACCTTCGGAAAACTGCCTACACCAGCGACGCACCATCTGCTTACTCATGATGTTCGGCCCATAGACCTGACAGAGCTGCCGATGAATTTCAATTGGCGCAATGCTTTGTGCATTAAAGAACTTTATCACCGACCGAACCTCGCAGGCGGCGGGAGAAGGAATAAGAGCTTCCATTTCGGACCACTGCTGCCACGCTACTGGCACCAGGCGGGACCTGTCCGGCTGGCATATGATTGATACGTCATAGATCTGTTACGCATGTGCAATTGACACGGCTAATTACGTTTACTTTCAACGGGAAAAATCGGGAAACTTACTTTCTGGATGCGCCTCGTATATAAATTCGTTATTTCTGGCTTCCTTGAACTGATGTCACTCAACTTAACTTTCATTCCATTTTATCTCTGCCATCTTCTTTTTCTACCTATAAGGAACCTTCCTCTGAGGTCCGAACTTCGATTCTTCAAATATTTTTCCACTGAACATTGTTTATTATCCTAAGAATATTCGTTTAGTACCAATGGCTCAATCTGTCAGATATCTTGGATTAATCTTAGATAGCAAACTTACTTGGCATAACCACATATCGGCTATTGTTAAAAGAATTAGACACAGAATTTACCTGCTAAAACACATTATTCAAGACGAATCTCCATTGCCTCTACACTGCAAGAGACTTATCTATATTTCAATCGTGCGCCCTGTATGGCAATATGGATGTTCAATCTAGGGATCTGCTTCTGCATCACAAATAAGAAGAATACAGGTCATGCAAAATCGCTATTTGAGGCTGATGTCTCGTGCACCTTGGTATATCAGCAACAAGAACCTGCACGATTATTTCTGTATTCCTGAGGTGATGGAGGTCCTAAGACAGAGCTACATCAGACTGTACAACTCCTTCCTAAACCACACGAATCCGCTACTTCAAGTCATTGTCACAAATCCACCGCAAGATCCAGCATATAGAAGACTAAAAAGAAAACGTCATAGTGATATGAGGCTATAGAGTACTTTTGGGATTGCCAGTGGGCAATACCCATAAACAAGTGTCAAGTTATTTTATTTTATTTTTTCTTTCTCTGTTCTTGTTATTCTCAACTATAACGTATTTATTTATGTACAATAAAGTTTACTAAATTATTAAAAAAAAAAGAATATTCGTTTGTTTTTTTTTGTTTGTATGTTTCTTTATTTGTTTCTTTTTTATTTGTTAGTTAGTTTATTAATTCACTCACTCGTTATATAATTAATTAATTAATTCATTCATTCATTCATTTAATCTGACAGGATTAAGGTCATGGGACCTTATCTTTTATCCTACCAGATAGCACATAGAAGCATTACAAATACACAACAGAAATGTGGAAACACAATGATAGTAAATTACAAAAAATACATTAAATTCCAATGGAGGATCAACAGAATCACAAGGGAACACAAATAACACAAAACACAAAGAAAGAAAGAGGAAATAATAATAATAGTAGTAGTAGTAGTAGTAGTAGTAGTAGTAGTAGTAGTAGTAGTAGTAATAATAATAATAATAATAATAATAATAATAATAATAATAATAATAATAATAATAAATTACACGTTAAGGGTGAGACTGATAACCTAGTTGTTATATTTATTATACTTAAGCCTAAGGTAAGCATCTTGAAAGTATTTAGCAACCAATTCCATTGAAGAATAATGTGGTTCTTTAATTTACACTTGATTTGTAATATTGTCCGACAGTCTCTGATATGGTCAGGGAGAGAATTCCGGAGTCTTGGAAGCTTTATACTGAAATATAACGAGTAGAAGGATAGTCTATGCAAAGGAATAGAAGGTTGCGGTTCGAGTTAGTGAAAGGTGAACGAAACTAGATAAGTGGATATGGAGATGTAGATGATTTTAAATAGTAATAAGAGGGAATTGAAAATTCTGCTTTCTTTAAGTGGATTCCAAGATCACAATTTTAATAACGGCGTTACATGATCGAGTTTTCTAATGTTAAAAACGAAACGAACGCAAGTATTGTGAACACGCTGTAGTCAGTACTTAGGTTCGTGAAAAGGGAATCGCAGTAGTCGAAATCGGGCATCACTAACGTTTGAATGGGATAGTAATGAGTGAATGGGGAAAATAGGAGAAGAAACACTTAAAAGGTACACAAAAGCGCGGCCTTGCGGCTGAGAATGTCTAAGTGAGCTCCAAGCCCCTACGCCACTTGTCTCACTCCGATTTTCGCCGTTCCACTGAAGGAACATTAGATAGTTTTGAAAGGGAAAGTCGAAAATGGACGTAACTTAATAGCTACCACATGAGGTGGGGAAAATGCACCACACAACAGCAAGAGGTCGCTGAATATTTGAAAAAAAAAAAAAAAAAAAAAAAAAAAACCTGGACATCAACTCGGAGTTGGAAGGGGCGCCGCAATTCTCGCAAGAGTTGGAATCAAACACCGAAATATCTCAAAGAATAACCCCTTGAAATTAATGACATTACTTAATGTTCACCCTGTATATGCCTACTCCAACAGCAAGTCTAGCGGTGCCAGTAACATCGCAGAATAGTGTATATAGGGAATTAATATTTTACACACCCGGTTCCGCGCCATGTAAAAATCTCTAATCCGTTCTCCTTGTTGCAGACAACCACGCGAACACGCTCCAACGAAGAAGTGTCTGCATCAATTTGTAGGGCAGATATTGTCACACGCAATCACGTTCTGCGATCCCAGTGTTTGCTTACATTATAAGATTTAGGTGTAATTTAATTGTTAATGCTCAAAATGAACTTAACGGCGATTTTCTTATGTTAGTTTAACACGACATCGTATCCTAGCAACGACATATAGCTAACATAGTTCGTCCTGCCACGTAAAAATAGCCGAATAACCCTATATTTTACGTAAGTTGAATTGTTGACGAGCTCTTTTTGTGGGTGTTAAAGTTGTTTGGCTCCTAAAAAAAAAGGAAAAACGAAAAAGGAAAGAATAAAAAGAAATTTATAGCAGTAGAAATTTTTTTCAGAAACCTTTCCGATAGTGAGGTTCACGTAAGAGCAGTTCCTAAAAGACTAATAATTTGGCCATCTCTTCAGTGTTGCCAACTAATACCAGATATCACCAAAGAGGGTAAAATCACAGTATGAACAATAATAATAATAATAATAATAATAATAATAATAATAATAATAATAATAATAATAATAATAATAATAATAATAATAATATAGTATTAAGAATAACGATGTCTTGCTTATTTACTTATTTATCACATCCCATCTTTATGTTGGGCGGTGTTTTCTAAATGGTTCAGTAATTTGTGAAAGAGTATATAATTATTCTCCTCCAGGACCTCTCGCACATTATGTTGGTAATTAGGATTAGCGAGATCTAATATTAAAATGTATTTTGTCTGACAACATGAAATTCATTGCTTTACTTTGAGAGAACAGTTTACGATTCACGAGACTTAACCTAAAAATGTATTTTGTTTGTCACGTGAAATGGTTAGTACAAACTCCGAAAACCGAATGCCACTTTGAAATGTATGCTTAAGAATAGGCCTACATACTCTTAATAATTTTGCTTTTCTAATTATAATTGCTGTCTCCGTACGCATAATTCCTTCTTCATTATCTTCTTCCTCCACTTAATTATACATATGAACTATAGATTTCCTGAAGTGTAGCTTACTCTGAATTGGACACGCTTTCTTTCTTGGAGAAGTCACTGCCATGCTATTTCCTCTCTTTGACATGAGTGTAATAAAAGTCTAAACACGAAAGAAATTAATTAAAATGTGAAATGGTGTTTCTATCGATTACCCAAATGCATGTAACACACTGTATGTTATATTTATTTACACTTATCTGACTATAATCTTGAATTGCAACCACAACGCAACGCAACACGTAAAATAACTATTATGTATTAATATTAATAGGTCTGCTGATATTAATTACTTTTATATTAGTATGTTGAAATTTCACTAGCTTCCAATAATCGGCTCAGAAATCTAGAACAATTTGAATTTTCAGAATTTTCAATACAAACAACTACTGGGTGTTCATTTCAAAGTGTGTCATGACGTTACTGTTGTTGGGTCACCGATTTGAAGCGAGTTTCAGCTTATATGTTAGAGAAGTTGCCTATTATTTAAGGCGTTCCTCAATCTGAACTTGAGAACGTGTACGGTATAACTTGAACGTCGTAGCAACAGATGGCGGTCTGTACGGTCTGTGTGCTACCATAACCTCTTTCGAACTGTGTTTTGCGCCGGCAAGTCGTACGCAGGGTATTTGTTATCATCGGTTGCGTACGGTAACATTCCACAACACAAATCAAATGCTCCGTGTCCATGTTGACCGTCGAAGTTAATGTCAACAAATACGTAAGTAATCGTCTTAACCCTCTCCCCATATCCCGACAGTACGTATTTCCAAACAGTTCACATTCCTGCCACTACCGGCGTTACCGTACGTATCGGCACGTACTCTTCAGAATGAACGCCGTACTTGCTAGCCAACTTCTCTGCCTCTTAGATTATACACCTGAGCTGCGGAAGTGTAGGAAGATTGAATTCTCTAGGCTCATCAGCTAGCCACACGATGGCATACAGCGAGCCAAGACACATTTTGAACTGAACACCCAGTACTGTCACTGCTGCCAACATAACAGTTAGAAAATCACTACCAGTTGTATTTGTTAATAACGAAATTCGAAACGATGTTGACAAAAGAAAATTCAACCTGGAAACTAGAAAATCACCATAATTCGCTAGCATATGTACTAATAGGGGAAGAATGGTTAGGTTTCACCCTTAGGGTATTAAGTAAGATGATCAGGACTATACGCTTTTTGTCATGCTTTTGTTTGTTTAAACTAAACGTTACTGTTTGAAACTGGTTTTGACGGTAACATCTATATATATAATTTGAACTGGTAATGGAAATTACGAGAAAACTGTTGAACGGATTTTAATAAATGACCCCTCATTTTGAAGCTTGGAACCCAAAGTTTTTCAGAAAAATAGTAGTTTTCAGTGAAATGTCAATTTTTCAACATAATTTTCCAATTTTCTAAAATCCATCTGTCGTCACTAATTGAATTTAGAATAAAACAAAACACACACTACAGTAAACAATATTACACGAAGGCCATGACCTGCAGGATTGCTGACATATTTAGAGCTCAAATTAAATTGGATATTAAATACTTCGAGACTTACTAAAAATAATTTACAGGTCTGATTCTGTGGTGTGTAATTTTCTGAGTACAGCTGTGTATTGGATATTAAAAACTACAAAACTTGAGATGGTTTGATGGCATTATTACCATTAGAAATGAAATATTATTATAGTTAATGCCATGATGTGACTATTTTCATTAATTATACATATTAATGCTATATTGATGATATGAAAGTGAAACGTTTTGGGGTTATATAAGTAGATGTAGATAATATCGTAAATTAGATCTTGATTTCTATAATTTATTGAGTGGCGGCTGTATAGTATATATAGTATATGTTACTGAAAACTATAAAACTTACGTAAGATAATAATATTGTTATTAAAAATCAAATATTTTTATAGTTATTAATCAAGTGGGGTTGGATAATTACTGATAAAATAAGAGGCCTACAAGATTGTGTAGTCTCCCGATCATTTCAGCAAGATCTCTTAGCAGGATAAAATGATTTTACCCTTTGCATTTCAAGGTGGTTTACGAAACATGCAGCAGCTATACCAAGATGCTATATCTATTGTTCGAAACCTTAGCAAACCTGACTTTTTTTTAACTTTCACCCACAATCCGCAATGACCTGAAATAGCTACTGCTTTACTCCCACATGAAAAACCTACTGATTGGCCTGACATTGTTACTTGCGTTTTCGTGTTCAAACTAAAAAACTGAAGGTGTATAGGTTCAAGAAAAAGTTTTTAGCATAAAAAAGCCATTCAGAAGGAGTATGTTTCATTATTATTTATTTATTTATTATTTTGCTAATAATTGTAACATAAAATATAATATATATAGAAAAACTTTAGCTCTCCCCTGAAAGAATAGAACTCTTGCTCAGGGACGGATTCCTGAATTGAAATTTATAATTATACAATACAATTTGTCTTATGTCTACTGTGCAATTATAGTATATAAATTTAAATTTACAATTTTTCAATTTTTATAAAATCCATACATAACATTTTAAATTTTATACTAGAACTATTAGAATTGACAAAATTAGGATATTTAAATATAAATTTATTATATATTCTTGGGCCTAAATTACTACTATGATTAAATACTGTAACAGTTTTGCGTTTTGGTTCAAACAATATTAAATAATTCATACCTTTTGTTTCATAACTATGAGAACACAATTAAAAATTATTTCGATTTTTATGTATGAATTTTATTAATACAATATAATAAATTTGTCTTACGTTAAGTGCATTAAAGTCTAGAAACAAATTTTGAGATGGAAAATCAATAGGTTTATGAAGACATATTTTAATTATTTTCTTCTGTAATAAATAAAGTGGATTAAAATTGGATTTAAATGAGCTACCCCATCCTATAATTCCATACATAATTACCGATTGAAATAAAGTTAAATATATTGTACGTAATAAACTTATTGACAAGTAATCCCTCAATAAAACAAAATAATATTATGGAAACAACTTTCAGAATGTCTGGTATTCTTCATTGAAAATAAATCTGAAAAATGTTTATTTGAACGTCTAATGAACCACTAGTTATAGTATAAACAAGCTTCGTCCTAAAACGGCACCTTGCGGCACACCAATATTAACTGTTTATGCTCCTATATGTTCCATCAATTTCTCTCATATGTCGCTCAAGTATGAATGAATGAATGGGTTAATTTAGATGGAGGGAAAGAAAGAAATAAAGATGTTTTTTATTCTTTCGCTGTTTACTGTGCAGTTTCAACCAAAGCCTTTAATTACGGGTGCTGATATGGGCTGTAATCACGAACTGTTGAACATCCTTCCTGAGGGTCAGGGGTCGCAACACCTGCGCAAGCTGTACGACTTTGCAGCGCCGGCACAAAGCCCAGCCGACGCGGGTTACAAAGCCGTGATACAATCTGAATGTCTTAACCTTCTTTGTTATGCCAGGCGCCGAGCGTGTACCATAAATTAGCACCGCGCCGCTCAGCTTCCGTGGTGACTAGAGCTTCAAGGAGCGCTCATGTGTAACTCTGGTGTCAAGATACGTGGACACGGACCTGAGTGCATCCTGAGGTTACTGCAGCGGACATAAGGAAGTCACTGTTAAACTCGTTTTATAGTCTGTCATTAGTGAGTACCGCTTTACATTTACATGGTTGCTAGGATACGAATTCGTGCTAATACCACATATCTATATATATAATTTGAACTGGTAATGGAAATTACGGGAAAACGGCTGGACGGATTTTAATAAATGACCCCTCATTTTGAAGCTTGGCACTCAAAGTTTTTCGGAAAAAAAGTGGTTTTAAGTGAAATGTCAATTTTTAAACATAATTTCCTATTTTCCAAAATCCATCTGTCGTCAGTTTTGAGAACTAGCTAATAGCATTCACGGCCGACTTGATATTCCCTTCGCTTTTTTGTAAAGGAGCAGCGAAGCGAGCATCAAGTGGGCCGTGTTGCATTTCAGAATAAAACAAAACACATACTACAGTAAACAATATTACACTGACTTTAGGCCCTACGAATAATCTCTTTGTATCTATATTTGTTTAAACTAGTTTTTACTAGTTGAAACTGTTTTAAATAACGGATTTCGGGTTTTGACTGTAACATATAATATACCGGGTGAATCACTTAAAGACAGGTCAGTAATTTTTGAGTTGCCTATTGTGCTGCGCGATTCATAATTGCACTTCTACCAATAACTATTTGCACCTGGACAAATTAAAAATATGTAATGTATGATTGTTCAGTTCACTTTTATTTCTCAAGAAGTCAGGTAATCTATGATGTTTTTGCGCTCGTGCGTGGGTCCAATTCCAGCTTCAGCTGAATACCTGGTTGGGTTATTTCCGAGGTTTTCCCCAACCGTAAGGCGAATGTCAGGTAATCTATAGCGAATCCCCGACCTTATCTCGCTATCACTAATTTCATCCACGGTAAATAACCCAGTAGCTGATAGAGCGTCGTTAAATAACCAAGCATAAAAATAGAGCCTGTTGTAATATTTAAGTTTGAATTTTATTATATTTTGAGCCAGTTTTTATATTTTTAAAGCTTATTTTAAGTGCCTAAATAGGGTAAACTGGGGTCTGTTGGACAGTCGAGCATGTTGGACACTCTGTAGTTTAACGTGTTACCTCGCCACTTGTGGGCACCACATTCTGCTAGAAGTCAATGACGGAAGTAGCCCCACTCGTGGCTACTTCCCTCATTGACTTCTAGCAGAATTTGGTGCCCACAAGTGGCGAAGTAACACTTTAAAGTACAGAGTGTCCAACATGCCCGACTGTCCAACAGACCCTAGTTTACCCTATAGATTTTATTACCTTAAAATCTCAGGTCTGATCATAGTTCAAGGAAAACTCCAAGAAGGAATTATGTTGATGAAGTGTTGTCTTTTAATCGTTTATTTACCGATGTTCCATCAACTGTACGGTTATTCGTCGCCGGTGGATTTGTATTAGCGAAATGATCTAGAAAATTCGCCATGAAATTAACCGATATTCGCCTTTCAGTTGGGGAAACGTTGGACGAAACGTAACCAAGCAATTATCCCAAGCAAAATTCGAACCCAAACCCGAACGCATCCAAAAGTCACGAGAACTAATTTGTTGCGAAGCTCATGAAATGTGTTATATATATTATTTTAATGTACCGAAGTACATATGATATTTCCATGCAGATATTCTGCGTCATCATACGATGAAAGAGTAATGGAACGGAGAAAAATTCTCTCCGGCGCCGGGATATGAACCCGGGTTTTCAGCTCTACATGCTGATGCTTTATCCACTAAGCCACACCGAATTCCACCCCGGCGTCGGACAGAATCCTCTCAGATCAAGTTCCAACTCTTGGGTTCCCTCTAGTGGCCGCCCTCTTCACTACGTCATAGATGTCTATGAACGTAGGACCGAAGTCCACACATGTGCTGAGGTGCACTCGTTATGAGTGACTAGTTGGCCGGGATCCGACGGAATAAGCGCCGTCTTAAATCACGAAGTGATTTACGCATATCATGTATATTATTTTAATGTACCGAAGTACATATGATATTTCCATGCAGATATTCTGCGTCATCATACGATGAAAGAATAATGGAACGGAGAGAAATTCTCTCCGGCGCCGGGATTTGAACCCGGGTTTTCAGCTCTACGTGCTGATGCTTTATCCACTAAGCCACACCGGATTCCACCCCGGCGTCAGACAGAATCATCTCAGATCAAGTTCCAAGCACTATGACGTAGTGCAGAGGGCGGCCACTAGAGGGAACCCAAGAGTTGGAACTTGATCTGAGACGATTCTGTCCGGCGCCGGGGTGGAATCCGGTGTGGCTTAGTGGATAAAGCATCAGCACGTAGAGCTGAAAACCCGGGTTCAAATCCCGGCGCCGGAGAGAATTTTTCTCCGTTCCATTACTCTTTCATCGTATCATGAAATGTGTCTTACATAGAAAAATTGTGTCATATCCATGACACCGATTATTTTTCTTGAAATACTTTACTATTGCCAATAGTATGATTTCAATTAATTATCTGTCTATATATTAGCACTAAGTTACAAGGCTTGGGTACAAAGTTAACGTTATTGGCCTTTTACCTGCACAAGCAGAATGAGAACCCAGCAACGCGTTATCTCGTGGAGAGGTCGCTCGCCCTGTTGATCGAAGCACGTGAGAAATTACATGTTGCATATAACAGGACTTTGAAGTTGAAGTTGTCATGGAAACAGAGAATAAGAGAGTCGGCTTACGGCAGGTCAAATCCGAGCGATATATTTCCTAGGAAACGTGATGAAGGAAACAGACGAATGCGCGTGTAAAGGGGTTAGAGATCAATGGATTGACGTTGCATGGCGATTTGTTCCGGGGCTCTCGAGGTTTGGCATTGCTTAAGAATTTCATTTGCATGTGGAGGGCCCTCGGAGGTCTCCCCATCTCTCTATTATTCAAGCCACAACCTCTGCTTCCATTCAGCGGCGTCAGTATGGGGATGTCAAATTTACATCCTTCTCTTCTTGGTTTCCTATTGTACCAGTATTTCTTTGTCCCCCCCTTTCTCATCTTATTTTCTATTCTCACTTCTTATTTGCTTCTTTCCTTGTCTTACAGCTCTCTTTCTTTCTTTCTTTCATTCTTTCTTTCTTTCTCCCTTTATGTCTTTCTTTCTTTCTTTCTTTCTTTCTTTCTTTCTGTCTTTCTTTCTTTCTTTCTGTCTTTCTTTCTTTCTTTTTTTCTTCCATCCTTTCTTTCTTTCTTTCTTTCTATCTGTGTCTTTCTTTCTGTCTTTCTCTCTTTATGTCTTTCTTTCTTTCTGTGTCTTTCTTTCTTTCTGTCTTTCTCTCTTTATGTCTTTCTTTCTTTCTTTCTTTGTCTTTCTTTCTTTCTGTCTTTCTTTCTCTCTTTATGTCTTTCTTTCTTTCTTTCTTTCTTCCATCCTTTCTTTCTTTATTTCTTTCTTTCTTTCTTTCTTTCTGTGTCTTTCTTTCTTTCTGTCTTTCTCTCTTTATGTCTTTCTTTCTTTCTGTGTCTTTCTTTCTTTCTGTCTTTCTTTCTCTCTTTATGTCTTTCTTTCTTTCGTTCTTTCTTTCTTCCATCCTTTCTTTCTTTCTTTCTTTCTTTATGTCTGTCTTTCTGTCTTTCTCTCTTTATGTCTTTCTTTCTTTCTTTCTGTGTCTTTCTTTCTTTCTGTCTTTCTCTCTTTACGTCTTTCTTTCTTTCTTTGTCTTTCTTTCTGTCTTTCTTTCTTTCTTTCTTTCTTTCTTCCATCCTTTCTTTCTTTCTTTGTGTCTTTTTTTCTTTCTGTCTTTCTCTCTTTATGTCTCTCTTCCTTTCTTTCTTTCTTTCTTTCTTTCTTTCTTTCTTTCTTTCTGTGTCTTTCCTTCTCTCTTTATGTCTTTTTTTCTTTCTTTCTTTCTTTCTTTCTTTCTTTCTGTGTCTTTCTTTCTTTCTTTCTCTCTTTATGTCTTTCTTTCTTTCTGTTTTTCTTCCTTCCTTCCTCCCTTTCTTTCTTTCTTTCTTTCTTTCTTTCTTTCTTTCTTTCTGTCTTTCTTTCTTTCTGTCTTTTTCTTTCTGTCTTTCTTTCTTTGTCTTCCTTTCTTTCTTTCTTTCTTTCTTTCTTTCTGTCTGTCTGTCTTTCTTTCTTTCTTTCTTTCTTTCTTTCTTTCTTTCTTTCTTTCTTTCTTTCCCCAGGATTTCACCCCTGACTTATGCACGACTCATGTAGATCTGTGAGATGTACCAGACCATCATTAGAGTATGACTCATGGATTTGATGACTGGAGAGGATTGGTATGGCGGATATGGGGCCAATTTAGCCGGGCAACAAAATCAGAACGCAACTTATTCCGTAATGATGCTTAGGGGTACTTCATTTTCAACCCACCTTTCTGTCTTTCTACATAGAACAGATGGATGTATGCATGGATGAATGGATAGTTGAATGGAAGAAAGGATGGATGGATAGATGGATAAATTGTTTCTGATCAAACTGATAGACATACACCACTCAATGTGCTTTCATTTCACCGTAAGTTGCTTTTTGAAGACTTACTTCAGTAAATGAATGAAATGAATGAATGAATAAATAAATAAATAAATTTAAAAATTAAAAAAGTAAGTAAATAGATAAATAAGTAAATGTTTGAATGAATGAGGAAGTAAATAAATAAAAATAAAATAATGAATAAATAAATGATTGCATAAGTAAATAAATGAATAAATAAGTAAATAAATAAATTTTATTAGTAGATAAGTGAATCAACCAACAATTAAATAAGGAAATAGAGCACGAAATAAGTTTAAAATGTATAAAAAGGTATATAGATGGGTTAATAAAATTGTCGCTTTAAATGTAAGTTTGCGTGCGAGTCTTGATTTCATTTGCGTTGCGTTTGCTTTAGGTGTCGGGTATTTTCTTTCTCGCTCAATGAGCGACCGACAGCGTTGAGTAACATTCCGAATTATC
This sequence comes from Periplaneta americana, assembly GCF_040183065.1. Taxonomy (NCBI): domain Eukaryota; kingdom Metazoa; phylum Arthropoda; class Insecta; order Blattodea; family Blattidae; genus Periplaneta; species Periplaneta americana. The sequence goes on from NC_091121.1 coordinate 12,769,481, forward strand.
AGGAGAGGACCACTTACATAATCCCTTTTATCAATGCCTGTTGGTTTATTAACTGTTAAAGGATGATTTTTAATTGATTGACAAACGTAGTTGCTTAGCGAGATAACAGAAGAGTGATGAATTTAGGAGATAATAGCTAGGCCTGTAAGAGTCTTCTGGATTCCATGGAAACAGGGCACGTTGGTGTTTTGTTACCTTGAATTAAAGTTTATCGATTATGAGTGTTTTTCCTCAAAGTGTTTTCTTCAAATGAGTGTTTTCTTAGTAATTTATAATTAAAGCTTATTTTCATATGTAACTCATGGAGTGGTGTATGCAGAATTTTGTCAAGGAGGGAGATCTTTATTAAAATTGTTTACAATTTACATTATTGGTATTTTAAATTTTGTGTATTATTATTATTATTATTATTATTATTATGTTACGGTATATTTATTAATATTATACTATGTTCTAATTATTTAATTATTTAACTAGCTAGCTAGCTAGTGAGTATAAATTAAAATTATAAAACAAAAAGGCTCGTGTACGGTGTGGCCTTTCCCAATAATAATAATAATAATAATAATAATAATAATAATAATAATAATATAAATGACACTCGGGAGGAAATTAAACGCAGAATAAATATGGGAAATGCGTGTTATTATTCTGTTGAGAAGCTTTTGTCATCTAGTCTTCTGTCAAAATATCTGAAAGTTTGAATTTATAAAACAGTTATATTACCAGTTGTTCTGTATGGTTGTGAAACTTGGACTCTCACTTTGAGAGAGGAAGAGAGATTAAGGGTGTTTGAGAATAAGGTTCTTAGGAAAATATTTTGGGCTAAGAGGGATGAAGTTACAGGAGAATGGAGAAAGTTACACAATGTAGAGCTGCACGCATTGTATTCTTCACCTGACATAATTAGGAACATAAAATCCAGACGTTTGAGGTGGGCAGGACATGTAGCACGTATGGGCGAATCCAGAAATGCATAAAGAGTGTTAGTTGGGAGGCCGGAGGTAAAAAGACTTTTGGGGAGGACGTAGGTGGGAAGATAATATTAAAATGGATTTGAGGGAGGTGGGATATGATGGTAGAGACTGGATCAATCTTGCTCTGGATAGGGACCAATGGCGGGCTTATGTGAGGGCGGCAATGAACCTCCGGGTTCCTTAAAAGCCAGTAAGTAAGTAAGTAAGTAATAATCCGTGGCGCTACAGCCCGTGAAGGGCCTAGACCGACCAGCTGCGAAAGCCCACGTAAGTCTAGTAATCTATTACGAGAATATGCAGAAAATAAAGAAATTGGAAAGGGACTGAAAATTAGTTATGCCATTTCCGTGCGTGAGTAGGCTACCTCAATGAGGTGTTTCCACAACATTGGATTGGCCGTGGATCACCCGTCTTACCAGCTCCTCTCGACTGCCCATCTAGACCAAAATACAATGTTAAGGGGCGTAACTCGAGGGGGACATTTGGTTGTACTGGATGGAACATGGGACACGATATACTGGGTGTTCATTTCAAAGTGTGTCATGACGTCACTGTTGTTGAGTCACCAATTTGAAGCGAGTTTCAGCTTATATGTCAGAGAAGTTGCCTATTATTCAAGGCGTTCTTCAATCTGAACTTGAGAACGTGTACGGTATAACTTTAACGTCGTAGCAACAGATGACGTTCTGTACTGTCTGTGTGCTACCATAACCTCTTTCGAACTGTGTTTTGCGCCGGCAAGTCGTACGCAGGGTATTTGTTATCATCGGTTGCGTACGGTAACATTCCACAACACAAATCAAATACTCCGTGTCCATGTTGACGTCGAAGTTAATGTCAACAAATACGTAAGTAATCGTCTTAACCCTCTCCCCATATCCCGACAGTACGTATTTCCAAACAGTTCACATTCCTGCCACTACCGGCGTTACCGTACGTATCGGCACGTACTCTTCAGAATGAACGCCGTACTTGCAACGCAAATTCTCTACCTCCTAGGTAATACACCTTTGTGGAAGTATAGGAATATTGAATTCTCTAGGCTCATCGGCTAGCCACATGACGGCATACAGTGAGCCATGACACACTTTGAACTGAACACCCAGTATATACCACCACATGATGATGATTATGATGATGGTGGTGGTGGTGGTTAAATGATGGTAGGAGAACGGGAATACCCAGCAAAAACCATATATTATTATTAGTACTACTATTATTGCTATTACTACTACTACTATTACCACCACTGCTACTACTACTACAATTACTACTACTACTATTACTATTATTAAAAAACGTTTAACAGAAACATGTTCCTCTGTGGTCTGAGGTGGAAATGAGAGCTTAGTTGATAGCTAAGCAAAGACTTTTATTTGTTTGGCCAATTTTCCTGCCTGATGAATGTAATTTCAGAACAAGTAGACTTGTGGAATAGGTCAGAAGATTCTGTAGACAAACATTGGAGAGAAATATTTGTTCATTTTAGGGACCGCATCATCTCGTCGTTTGATCCCATCTTGATAAAAAAAAAAGCATCTGTAAAACAGTAGACTTTATATTCCAAATATACAAAATTTGGAAATTCCAAAAATGTAAATTACAAGTAAAAGCAATCAAAGTCATTATAATGACAAAGTGCAATTTCCAACTGTCTTGCATTAAGTTTTTAATTTTTTAAAGAATGAAAATGGAACTATAAAAATTGGAGATTTATCCTTCGAAGAAGTGGAAAAATTCAAATATCTTGGAGCAACAGTAACAAATATAAATAACACTCGGGAGGAAATTAAACGCAGAATAAATATGGGAAATACGTGTTATTATTCGGTTGAGAAGCTTTTATCATCCAGTCTGCTGTCCAAAAATCTGAAAGTTAGAATTTATAAATAGTTATATTACCGGTTCTTCTGTATGGTTGTGAAACTTGGACTCTCACTCTGAGAGAGGAACATAGGTTAAGGGTGTTTGAGAATAAGGTGCTTAGGAAAATATTTGGGGCTAAGCGGGATGAAGTTACAGGAGAATGGAGAAAGTTACACAACACAGAACTGCACGCATTGTATTCTTCAATTGACATAATTAGGAACTTAAAATCCAGACGTTTGAGATGGGCAGGGCATGTAGCACGTATGGGCGAATTCAGAAATGCATATAGAGTGTTAGTTGGGAGACCGGAGGGAAAAAGACCTTTAGGGAGGCCGAGGCGTAGATGGAAGGATAATATTAAAATGAATTTGAGGGAGGTGGGATATGATGATAGAGACTGTATTAATCTTGCACAGGATAGGGACCGATGGCGGGCTTATGTGAGGGCGGCAATGAACCTTCGGGTTCCTTAAAAGCCATTTGTAAGTAAGTAAGTATGAAAAATAACACATTCTGTCCTATGATAAATGTAGGCATATATCTGTAATCAATCATTAAAAAAAGTGTTATTTCTATGCCGACACATTTTATTTCATGTACGCAACTAAGGGTGTCCTCCTTTGACCAATGAAAAATCTGGTCAGTTTATGTATACACTCTTTCTAAAACCACGTACTGTAGGCATTTGGTAAGAATGTTTAGTTGCGTAGGTAAAATTTTTGTGTCATCTGAGTATAAATTTGCATGCTGAGTCGTAAGATGGTTTAAAGCCTGGATGCGTTCAGTCAGTGATGGCATGTCCTCGTCTTATCTCGATACTCTACCCCGGCGTGTTGTAGCGTGTTATAGCCATATGTTTACGTTTCGTGGAGAAACAGTGGTGCGTGTTGTAGCGGTAATCACCAGTTGTAAGAATCATATTTGCAGCATTAAGCCAAACGCTGAATCTACAATACAGCTAGATATTCTGTCAAATAAATAAATACTTGGTTGCTAGGCAAACATGCGCAGTAGCCGAACGATACTTTCAGTAGTTTGTTTTGGCGCGTGCTCTATATCATCCTTTAAAATCCATCGTTCGACCGAGTTGGCGTTAGTAATCGTCGGATT